>NC_077231.1:7176167-7267126 GCF_027887165.1 Monodelphis domestica
TCAGGAGATTACAACTTTATCTTCCCCTAAAGTATGTCTGAGTAGGGTGGAGTAATGTAAAGTACTACAAGACATTCCTGATTCTGTTAGAGTGTCTTCATTGTTACAATCAGGAGATAGCTAAATCAAACCTTCTAAAGTCTGAGTAGGGTGGAGTAGTTTTTAAAGTTTACAGAACCACATCTTGTCAAATGGCCTTTCAGTCAATCCACAAGTAGTTCTTAAGTCCTTTCTGGTTCAGAAAGTCAAGACAGGAGGAGATGGGCTAGACGATGGTTTGGAGCCCCAAAGTCTCAGGTTTTCAGGGACTCCAAGCTCCCAGGAGCAAACGAAACGGAAGGTAAACCTGGGCTGTCTTCATTGAAAGAACTCCAGTGGCCTGGTACAAAGGCAGTGGGTCCCAGAGGACCTGGGTTCAAATTCCAACTCACTCCACTACTTTTGACCTGGACCTCAGACTCCTCGTGTGTCTAAGAAGAGAGGCTGGGCTCAACGACTCCCTCCCAGCTCTGAGTCTCTGGTCCTGTGACGGGGTGATTCAGAACCCTTCTGTACTTTGTCAGATCCCCTCTTGGGCTCCGTTCTGGGGACCACATTTAAAAACACTGACAAACTTTTGGGGGATCCAGCCAGAGGCATGAGATTCTGCCTCTTGACCATCACTTGGAGGTTTGGCCTACGGAGGAGAAGGCTGGAGGGAGGGGTCTGCCTTCCACTCACCGAAGGGGCCTCTCCAAGAAGAGGGATGAACTTGGCTGGAAGCAAAATGTGGCTGCTGCAAAGAGGCCCATTTGGGTTGGACTCTAAGGGAAAACGAGGCAACCAAGAGAGCTGGCCCAAAGTGGAAAGAGCCATTCCAGGAGCTGGTGGGGTGTCTTCAGGAGGAAGCCGAAGGGATGTCAGAGGGTGGCTGAGTAGACAACAACGTTGTCCCCGAAGTCTGGCTAGACCCAAATTCAAATTCCGTCATCCTCACAGACTAACTGTGTGAAGCCAGGCTAGTCGTTCCCCCTCTGCGCCTCAGTTTCCTCTTGGAAAGTGAAGGCAGTCATACCTGTAACCCCTCCCTCACGGGTTGGGGGAGGGTCAAAGGCAGGTATGTGGTGGGAAGATCAGGGAGTAGTGTGCTTAATGCGCTCTTGCTCAGAATAATCCTCCTGTTGGGTCTTTACAGGGCTGGAGGACTGATGTGAATTACTCGGCTCCTGCACAGAGGTGTGACATCAGATGCAGTGAGTGGGGATGGGTTGGGTAAACACGGTTTCCCAAGGGCCCCCCAGGCTGAGATGGTGGCCCTGCTTTGAGGGGAGGCTCCTGTAGGAGGGGGTTTGGCCAGAGCTGGGCAGCAGCAAGTTAGAGCTCCCGGACGTCTGCCCTGTGGAGATCTGGAAAGGAGGGCTTCAGATCTGTTCTGAGAGTCCCAGGAAATGAGAGGCTGAGGGGGGTCCTCTATGCCCAAGCCATGACTTCTGGGGTGGGCAGCAGAGGGCCTGGTCAGGGCCTGAGGGAGGATTGGCTCAGAAGGCAGCACCCTGGATGTGGGGCAGTCCTGGGGGCCAAAGACCTCTTGCCCTGGGCTCCCTGGGTTCTGGCCATTGTGGGCATGAACCTAGAGGGTGGGAGAGTACCAAGAACTCTAGGAGGGCCATATTTCGGAGGCTGGCTGCCCACCCGCCGGGGCAGAGGATTCCCTTCGCCAGGGAAGGCCAAGGCTCAAGGAGCTCAGGGAACCCCCAAGGGCTGGGCCAGAGCTAAAAGCCTGCCTCCCTTGAAAGCAAGTGGGAGGCAATGGAGGGAGATCCTTAAGCAGGAGCAGGGAAACAGCACGTGGGGGCTTTAGTGGGAAGAAGCAGCGATCTAGGGGGGAGAACAGCATCTGAATATCAAGCTCCGACTCTGCCATTTATCCCCTTGGTGGTCACGGGCAGGGCTTTGGGCCTCAGTTTCCCTATTTGTAAAATACAGGATTGGCCTATGTGATCTTCAAGATCTCTTCAAAGTAGTTGGTGCCTTGCAGGCAGTGTCCCGGGCGTCCCGTTCCCTGGGTCCTGGCAAGGACAAAAAGGGAGGCTGAGGTCCTCTAAGCCGTAGCCTGACAGGTGGGAAGGAGGCCGGGAGCCCTCTCGGTTCATCTCTCACCTCCAATCTGCTCCTGGCAGCCTGGCATCTGCCTGAGCAGGCCAGAGGTTGATCCGGGACGAGCAGATGCAGAAAATGCCCGGCATCCGGGGGGGCGGAGGTGGGGCTGGCAGCCCTCCAGAGGGGGAGGCCCCTTTGGGACCATCTCCCTAGTGCAGGGTGCAGGGCTCAGCCGATGGTGTGCTCCGGCCCCGCCCCTCCCAGCCCAGCCCTGTCCTGGGGAGCTCGAGGTGCGCTTTTGAACCTGCAGCAGCAGGAGGGGAGGGGAGGGAGCTGGCTACGTGCTCCTTCCCTCACCAGAGTGGCTGAAGGGGGTGGGGAGCCAGCTACATGCTCCTGCCTTCCCCGGTGCCAGAGGATGAGCCAGGAAGGGACTCCCTTCCTTCCCTCCAGCCCCATCCATGAAGGGACCCCCCCCATCCCAGCCACTTGTTTGGGGAATTTCCACCCCCTCTGGCATGGGGGCCCCATCCTCGCTGATCACTGGGCCAACACTCCTAATGGGAGCCTCAGCTGTGGGGGACTCCACAGTCTACAGGCACATTTAGGTTAGGGCGAAGCTCTAGTGACACAAGGAGACAAAAGACGTCCCCGATCTCGAGGAGCTCCTTGTCTCGAACAGTGAAAAAAGCGATCTTGGAAAGGGCCTTCCCTGCTGCCCAGAAGGCCAAGCCGTGGAGGAGGCCACATGTGGGAAGGTGCAAGGGGCTCTCCTGTCCCTGTGAAGGCTCAGCCAGCCCCAGGGGCCTCTGGGACTGATTGCTTCTTGTGGCCTCCGATTTCTTGAGGCCTTGAGACTTTGAGATTCTTGAGGCCTGAGACAAACAACCTGGGGGTTGTTTGTCCTCTCCTTTCTAGAACAGTTTCTTAGAATTTCTTAGAAATTGCCAGATGTGGATGCTCCCAGATTGGAGCCAAGTGGAGCGATGACAAGTCACGAGCCTTAGCCATGACCTCAAGAGCCCCATCCCAGTTCCTACTGAGCTGGAGGGAAAGGGAGCCCTGCAGGGCCTCTGCTGTAGCCCAGACCTGAGCAGGAGCCTCCCTGGTGCCTCTCCTCCCCACCAAAGCCCTCCGTGGAGGCAGCCCCTTCCGCTTTGGGGCAGCTTTCCCAATCAGGGCCTCAGTCAGCCTCTAGCCAACATCCTCCAGCTCCTCCATGCACCCCCTGGGGCTAGCAGAGTAAAGCTGATCCCTCTCCTGCTGTAATATTTATAGGGAGATGGGTGGATACAAAGAACAGGGGATAATGGAATGTTTGTAGCAGGGAATGGGGGAGTTGAAGGGAGAGAGGGAATATGGCTGTTGGTAAAGGAGGCAAAGGTGAGAGATGCCTCCTGCTGAGAGGCTATTTTTTTTTTGGCCAAAATGGGGTGTCCAAGAAATGAGCCACTTATGATAGCCTGCGGGGATGTCTTCTCTCTGGATTGCTGCCTAAGTTGCCCCAGAGCAGGCTAAACACAGGCCCTCCTGAGGGACAAGCCTTTTCCCAGAATTTGGTTGCCCAGCAAGGGTCTAATAGGGACCCTTTGTAATTGGATGACTGAACTGAGGTTCAGCTCCCTCCATGCCCTCTGAAAAGATAGTCCATTTATCTGACTGCGATATTCTAATAAGAGAAATTTTAATAACCAGTTCAGATTGGAGAGGTATCAGGAAAAAGGGAAGAGGGATGTCCCTAAATAAGGTTGGAGTCTTTCTCAGCTTTGGAGATGAGGTCAGGCCTCACAGACTGGTGGAGAGTTTCTCCCATTCCCATCTACGCTATATCTGTGCTAGCTCTGTCGATTCCAAATCTTAGCAGTAGAAAGCAAGCAACAAGAAAAGTTCTGACCTTCAGAGATGGTTGGGCCATCTCTTTGGCTGAAGCAAGTAGAGGCACCTCAATCTGGACTCAGAACCACAAGCTCCTCACACTCCCCATGCCAGGAAGGAAGTGCTGTAGTCACAAGACCCAACTGCCACTCCCAGTTGCCCCTTCCCCGACCAACTGTTTAGTCTTGTCAATTTCTTCTCTATGGATATTCCCACTGTTATTTGTTCCAACACAGTGGCAGAAAGTTCAGAACTTGTTCTTGTTTCCTTTCCACACTGCCCTCGGCCTTTCCAATCCCTGCTGACAGCTTCCTCTTCTTCACCCTAAAATTCCAAGGTGTCAGGCCTCACAAAAGATGATCCCCAGGACTCACTCCACATGCCAAGTGTCCCACCCAAAATGTGGTGGTCAGGATTGAACAGAGTATTGCAGATGTTGTCCAGACAGGGCAGAAGGCGGCAGAGACATCCCAGACCAGACCCCAAGCCGCCCTCTGCTTCTTTCAGGAGAGCCCACAGGTTTTCTTGATGGCCTCATACGTGTTAAACCTGGAATCCACTGAGACCCTCAGATCTCAGTCATGTTCTCCTTGTCTTTGGGGAACATAACATGCAGCAGCTGCTTAAAAAAAGCGTGCAGGGGCAGAGAAGGTTATCCCAGCCGGTCCGTATAGGGGCTGCCTTTGCTGTCGGAGGTAGGAGGCTAGTGGAGAGCATTCTGGGCTCCGTGTCAGAAGCCCTGGATTCCATTCTGTGACTGGACCTTTCTCAGCCGGCTGGTCTTTTTTCCCTTGCTTTGCCCTGGTCTCCAAGGCAGTGAGGCTTTCTGGGCCTTGTAAAACTGGTGCCAGAGAAACAGAGTCAGCTGCTGTCTGGGGGTGGTAGCCCCCCCTCCATCCAGCTGGACAGTCCCACACATTGGTTGGCTCCAGCTCTGTGGGTGATGCCCAGACCCTGCCCTCAGGGAGTTCATGGTTTAGGTGGGAGAGTTGCTGCAGGAGAGCATTCATGGGACAAGACGAGGTGTGACCTGGGCCGAGAAGCCTGGGGATCAGCACCCCCTGCCTGGCTCCTAGCCTGGCTATGAGTGGTTCTCTCCTCTTCCAGAAAGATCCCATAGGAAGAAGCACCAGAGGCCACATGACTCCCCTATTGCTGTCCACAAGTAGGTGCCCAGGGAGTGGGTTCTGTTCAGAGGGGCAAAGGTGGGGAGGAAGGAAATCTGGCTTCAGGAAGGTGGGGGGAGAGGGCACTGGCTCAAGGCTTGGGCCAGGCAGCCCATTGAAGATTGGCATCTTCAGTCAAGTCCCCAGGTCGGATAGAAGAGCTTCCGCATCTCCCTGAGGACAGAGGACAGAGCAGCAGCCAGTCCAGTGCTAGGCCTCTTCCGGCCTTGTTCCACGATCTCTGGCCAGCTGGATGGTTCCCGAGGACTTCAGGCAGCCTGATGCCAGCTGTAGACCAGGCCTGGGCTGGCTCACCACTGGGAGGACGGTGGCCTGGAGTACGAGGCCTGGGGCCTGCGGGTGGTCTCTAGGTTTGGTGCCACCCTGGTTTACTTGTGGGGCTGAACGTTCCCCAAATCTCTTCCTTGACTCCTTTTCCCTCACTCTCTCAGGGCTGAGGGGAGATTCCTCCACTGCTGCTGGGCTCTGGCTCCTTGGCAGGGGCTCCTTGGCCATGACTTCCAGGGCTTCTCTGCGTCAGCTCTTGGCATCTCACCCCAAGACTGTAACCCAGGGCCCATGGCTGCCTGGGAAGAGCCCCTCCTGCTCCTGCCACCCCAAAGACATGCGGGCCCTGCATGAAGCCTGGGATCTCTGCCAAGCCTCTGGGGACTGCCGGCAGCTTTACCCCTCCCATGGTGCCTCTCCAGGCCTTTGGCCAGGGCTCCTGAGCAGGAGCACCCAACTGTTTGTCCATCCAGTCGACAGGGAGCTCCTGGAGGGCAGGGACTGCATGGGTTCTGGCTTTGTACCTCCAGCGCCCAGTAGGGCCCTGGCCCAGAGCAGGACATTAATAAACACTTGTTGATTCGAGTTGAGTTGGTTGGGGACAAGGGCCAGGGCTGACTTGGGAGCCTCCACTGTCCAGGCCTCTTCCCAGTCTCCAGCCTCTCCTCCACCTCTTCTTCTTTCTCCTCTTCCTCCTTCAGTCGAAGCCTCCTTCTCCACCTTTTCTTCAGCCTCCGGGGCTGCAGGCGACTGACTCCATGGCCCGTACAGTGTAGCTGGCACAGGTGGAGAAAGTCTTCCTCTTAATTCTTGGTGGTGACTCTCTCTTTCCCCTCTCAGGAATCATCAGTGGCCCTTGTTTTGCCCCACATTTCTCAGCTTTGCATTCAGGGTTCCTTCGATGACAAATGTATGCCTTCTCTTCTCTCTCCCTGGCCTTTGCCCTATGCAAATCTTCCCTGCCAGCCAGACCCAGTTCCTGGCTGTCCCCTGTGCCTTGCCAGGTTTCTACCTCTTTGCCTCACCCTCAGAATCTCCAGGCAGTAAGAGTCTTCGGAGAATGTCTGAAGGTAGGGATCTACCCGAAGAACTCCCTTGGGGGAAACTCATTCCCTCCTGAGCTGGCCCCTTCCCTTCCTGCAAGGTCTAATCGTTGGAAAATCCCTGCTCCCTTTGAGCCCGAATCTGGCTTTGCACAACTCTCCTCCCAACTCCCATGCTCCTAACTGTGCCCTGGGGGAGCCACGCTGGACAAGTCTAAGCCTTCTTCTAGGAGACAGTCGGACCTGCCATCCACCAGAGCTCTCCAGGCCCTGAGTCCTCATGGGATGGAATCTCTCAGCTCCCCTGAGTGAAGGGCTAGAAGGAGGGAAAGGATAAGCCTTGTTCTGCTCAGCGGCTCAAAGTTAGTGTGATCCATGATCCTCCCCCATCTGCTGGGTTCACACAGACCCAAGAATTTGGCATCATTTCTCACTTGAGCTCATCACCAGCCCCCAACCCCACTGGAGGGACTCCAGGAAATTACTACCTGCAGCTTCCATCCCATGTTCATGTGGGTGTGCAGGACTGACTTGATTTCAACCTGGAAAATATGCAGAGTTTGCAAGTGATTTGGAGGAACCCAGAAACAGGTATAGAAACACAGAGTGCCTATTGGATCCCCTCCAAAGGGAAATCGACTTGAGATTGCCATTGGGACACCCTTTGATGCCCTGGTGGCTCTCACAAGGTCTTACACATCCCCTGTTGACTGATTGAGTCACCCCCTACTTTGGATTCCTCTAGAAAACAAACAGACCCATTTCAGGGCTGCTGAACAGTCGAGGCCAGCCCCACAGCATTGGCCCTTTCTTAACAGCCAGCTCGCTCTGCTCTCCAAGTAGGCTGAGCTCACGAAGCACACAGGGGATCCTTTTCTTTCTCCGTTGAGTAAACTGCTTCCAGAAAGCTTCTGGCTCTGTTAGGTTAGATTACACAATCACACAGACTTAAAGTCTTCCATTCTCCACACAGAGTTCAATGTTCATGAGCACTGTCTCCAGACCAGGCTTTGGGACCATTTGGACACGCACTTGTCAGCCTCAGCCATGTGCTTCTGCATTAGTATGCTTGTTGCAACCAGTAGCAATGGCCTAGTTGCCACCAACTGTGGGCTAGGGAAGAGCGGCTGTAGATTCTTTTGTCGTGGGACATCTGTAAGTGCACCCCCCTCTTAGGTGGCAGTCAGAAGACCCAAGTCTGATTTCAGTTCTTCCATTCACCACCTTGAAAACTCTCTCCTCTCTGGGCTTTCAGTTCTGCCTCAGTAAAAGGAGGGCATTCATCAGCAAATATCAACTGCAATGGGAAATCAAGTCAAAAGCTGGAAGTCCTCCCAATAAGATCGGGGGTAAAGCAGGGATGTCCATTATCACCTATATTGTATTAGAAATGCTAGTGGTAGCAATTAGAGAAGAAAAAGAAATTGAAGGGATCAAAATAGGCAACGAGGAAACTAAACTCTTTGCAGATGACATAATGGTAATCTTAGAGAATCAGTTAAAAAATCAATGGAAATAATGAATAATTCTAACAAAGTTGCAGGATACAAAACAAGCTCACATAAATCATCAGCATTTCTATAGATTTCCAACAAAACAGCAGCAAGAGTTAGAGAGAGAAAGTCCATTTAAAATCACCCTAGACAATATCAAATATGTGGGTATCTATTTGCCAAAACAAACACAGGAATTATATGAACACAACTACAAAACACTTTCCACACAAAACTAGATCTGAGCAATTGGAAAAACATTAACTGCTCTTGGGTAGGACGAGCGAATATAATAAATATGACAATCCTGCCTAAATTAATTTACTTATTCAGTGCCGTACCTATCAGACTTCTAAAAGGATGGAGTCAATGGAGGATGTACGAGTCTTCTTCTAGCTCTAGGTCCTATGCAACCTCTCCAGGGTGTTTCCAAGTTTGCTCAGTAATAGCCCAAATGCTTGGTTTCCTCCATGATCCCATGCAAATTGAGTTGCCTCTCTCAGCCTCTAATACAAGGCTTGGATGCCTCATTGCAACCCAATTCCCACCATGGGACCCAGTTTACCCACTCCCTGAAGCAAATATTCAGCTAATTGTGAACTTTAGTTTTACTTAACCCTGCTTAATCTTTAGAATTCTAGCAACCAGGAATATATACACTTAAGGATTGTCAAAGGTCTATGACCCGCATGTGCTAGCAAGTGACAAATCAGAAACAACTGACTGACCCCTGGGCTGTCCTGAGCCAAGCTTAAGCCACAATTGGTACATGTGAGACACAGGAAGTGATGTAAAGAACTGCCTTTATATTTCACATGACTTCCTGTGAGGAGAGAGCTTTGGTGGAGTTGACCCTGGAACTTGAGCCTAAAGGAGCTCCTCAGACTGCTTCCCTTTAGATGGTCATTTGGTGAGTGATAAGACTGACTCCCCTTTCCCTTGGCTTCTGGGGAAGCCCCCTTGGCCAAGGCCTCTGAACTCCTGCTTGGCTCAGCCCGGGCTGGAACAGTTTAAATTATCTTTCTTCTCTCTCTCTCATCCTTAATTTCTTCCTTCTATTGTAAATAAACCACCATAAAATTCCATTCTGACTTGAGTATTTCATTGGGATTTAGAAATTAAATCCCTGGCAACCAACTAAATTTATATTTAGTCTCAACCTTAAATTTACCCTTAACAGTCTTGGGAATTTACCCTTACATAATCAAGAGTGGCCACAGATTTCTGTTTGGGGCTGAGCCTTCAACAGAAAAGCTGTTTCCTACAGTCACCTCTGCCTCTGGTCCTTCCCTCTCTTGGACATAGGAGGAATCTTTGGGAAGGGGACAAGTGACTTGTCCAGAGTCTCACAGCTAGTAAGTGTAAGGGTTAAAAATTAAGGTTGGACTAAATATATGAGAATGTGGTTGCCAAAATTAATATATCTCAACTCAAATGGCTTTTTTGCAACATTTATTTATAAAATAAATAATAAATATAAAAAAATTTTAAAAGAGGGAAAGTAGAGAAATGAGAAAGAGGGTAGAGAAGGTATCTATCCTATCACAGTAGATAATTACTCAGACCCAGTTTGAACCAGACAGGACATATTGACTCTCCACTGGAGGACCATGGGTCAGAGGGGCCAGTAGTGGATAAAGCAAGGGTTCCAGCCAAGAGGCCTCCTCAAAGACAGGGAGCCTCTCCAGAAGCTAGTCCCTTCAGGAGCCAGGAAAGGAGTCAGTCTTTTCACTCACCCACGTGATAGTCCAAAGAGAAGATCCTCCTCCAACCTTCAGATCCTCCAACTCCCAAGAACTTCTTGTAAACCCCTCTCCCCCCACAGGAAGTTGCAACTAACTTTAAAGACTCTTTGCATCACTTCCTGTGCCTTCCTCTACTTTATGTGGACCAATTGTAGTTTATAAATTTTCTTAGGACTGCCCAGGGGGAAGTCAGTTGTTTCTGAGTTGTTACCCATTTTATCCTGTGGGTGATGGACCCCCCCCCCCACTTAAGTGTAAAGTGAGGGTGTATACACTTCTGGTGATTAAATCCAAAAGTAGGCTGAGGATCGTTAATCCCGTCTTCACAATTCCCCTGTGATCCTTTGGGAGATTAGTCTTCCCAATGGATCATTTGACATAATCATCTTGTAACTCTAAAAATCTTCTAACTACAGGTGCATACAGTATTGCACCTTCTAAGAGGAAATTATAATAGTTAGAGAAAAGAGGGTTACACCTGGGGCTGGGGAAGGGCTCCTCTGAGTGTCAGTGGAGCAGAAAGGACATGGCAGAGGGCCAGCCCTTTGCTCCACTGGGTTTTTGGTTTAACTACTCCTTTTCTGCCGACCAAGAGTTCTACACTAGTAGCTAGAGGCTGGGAAGAGAGGAAACCTAGGGATTTGATCGGGGACACAGATAACAAAGAGAACAAGACAGACAAAGAGGCAAAGAATTCTTTTTGTGGAACCACACAAAATTTGTATGGGGGTTGGAGCTTGCTCAGAGCTCCAGCCTACCTTCCCTGGTGTCCTTCTAAAAGGATCCAGTGTCCCTTTTACTTGTCCTGTGCCTGCAGCGCACAGTGCCCTTTTACTTAATCTGTGCCTGTAGTGCGTCCACTATGGGACTTCCTGGAATTTAATTCTGCCAGAGACTCCAACCCTGAGCTCCCCCTTATCTCCCGGGGGACAGAAGGCCTCCAACCTTCTAAAGTTCTGACTCCCCCTTATTTCCTGGGGGACAGAAGGCCTCTAACCTCCTGAAGTTGCGTAGAAGGCCTCCAACCTTCTAAAGTTCCATCTACCTGTCTCCAAGCTTTCGGAGGACTCCCTTCCCACCCGTCTACATGGACTCGCTTCCCGGTTTTCCCAACCTGGTCCCTCTCGGGAAACAGAAACTGCGATAATCACTTGTACTCACACACACAGGTCGAACCAGACCACTTAGCGGAATTGGGCTTAGTGTAGGTCCCCTCATATAAACCCCGAGGCGGAGGGGCTAGCCGGACCACTTAGCCATATGCCCTAATTCCATGATCTGTCCCCCATCAGTCACAGTCAGACAACCAATTACATTGCACAGATCCTCAGCTCACCTCTAGAGAGTTGCCACGAAAGCTGGGAGAGAACTTCCCTTGTCCCAGTGGTCCTCAGGGGGTCATTTCCATCCTGGACGAGCCCCCGTATGTTAGGGTCTGAGTGGAAGATCACCCAAGGAACACACGGAGACAATGCAATTCAGGCAAGGGGAAGTCTTTATTACTAGCGTGCTATGGGAGCTCAGTCAAGGGGTTCTGAAGAGGCAAAGGCAGAGGCAGAGTGGAGTTTATATTGGCTAAAGCAGTCATAGTTGAGTTACTTGATGGGGAGTGACAATATTTTTAGAATATTCTGTTAATTAATGATTTTGGCAAGGTTGACATAAAAAGTGGGTGATTAGCATAACAAGTGGGTGATGCCGGGCAGACATGAAAGGCGGGCTATTGTTAGCACACCCAGGGGCAAGGTGGATGATTGTTGGCATACCCAAGGGCCCTGTAATTCCTGGGACCTTTCACAGAACATTCTGTCGTCCCAGACATACCAGAATGGAGGTCAGTTGATTTTTTACTGCATAACATCCTGAATTTAGTCATTCATTTTTAGGATTTAGTAATTAAATCCCCGGCGACCAATTCAATATATGCAGTCTAACCATAAATTTAACAGTAACGGTTCTCCTGAAACTGGTAAATCTGGAAACAAAGTTGCAGGGTTAAGAGTTGTACAGCATTTTAAAGTAATATTTTTGTTGCCCAACAAAGTGACTTCATATCTTGCAAGTCTCTGATCAGAAAATGCCTGTGTTCTATGCCTTAGCAATAATGCTTTGACTTCATGTGATTATTAGTGAGCATCTGAATACTAAGTCGGCAGCTTTAGTTATTAATAAAGCTGTGGCAGTTATTCCTCCAAGACATGGTGGTGTTCCTGAGGCTATTGGGTCCAGCTGGACCAAATAATAAGCAACCAGATGCTGAACCAGTCCTAAAGTTTGGGTTAAAACACTTGAAGTCACTCCTCTCTGTTCATGTACATACAAAGTAAATGATTTTTATAATCTAGGATGCCTAGAGCAGGGGCAGACAAGATAGCTTGTTTTAAATTTGACAGAGCTGACAGGTGTTCCAGCTCTAATCTAAGCAGTTCAGAGACTGAATTTTTTGTTAATGTTATAAGAAGTTTAGTAATTTCCCCATAGCAAGGGATCCATTGTCTACAAAACCTCTGTTGCTCCTAAAATTGCTCTCAACTGTTTCTTAGTGGTGGGAGCCCTCAATTTTTGAATATCTTCAATGAGCTTAGGAGAAATAGAACAGGCACTAACAGTTAAAATGAACCCTAAGTATTCCACTTTGGGGAGACATCACTGAACTTTGCTTTTGAGACCTTGTGGCCTCTTTTATGTAGTTCTAGAAGAAGATGTCTGCTATCTTCTTAGCATGCTATGGCATTTGGTGAGGCCAAGAACAAATCATCCACATATTGAATTAAGTGGTTGTTTTAAAAATGTTAATATTACCTGTATCTTGGCTTAAAATTTGTGAGAAGAGAGTAGGGCTTTTCACGTACCCCTGGGACAACTGACACCAGGTCAGGGAAAGACCCTTTCCAGGTAAAGGCAAATATATTCCTAGAATTCTCATGAATTGGTATTGAGAAAAATGCTAAACACAAGTCCACTACCATAAAGTCTGTGGCTGTACTAGGAATAGAGGAAATAATTGTGTTTGGGCTTGGAACCCCAGGATGTATTTTTATGACATGGCTATTTACAACCCATAAATCCATGACTTTATCAGGGTGGGTGCCTGATGACCTTTAGTGCCACTTCCCACCCCTGAATGAAAAAAAGAAGGTATAAATTCTGGAGTTAAATCTTCAAGAAAGGACTCAAACTCAAGGGAATGGACCTAATTACTGACCTGGGCAGTGGCTTAGAGACAAATGCACATGCTCCAATAATCAACCCTGAACAATGACTTAAATAATTGGAGAATTTGGAGAGCACTTTGACAGCTCACTTCATATAATTGACCTTATATGACCCTCAGGACAAGTCACCTAGTGCTTATTGTCTACTTAACTTATAAGTGTACTTAACTAAAGGATGTCTAAACTCATTGAATACAAGTGACATCTTGGGAAGAAGTCCTTTTGATACAAGGTGAGAGGGGCAGAGGAAGAGAGAGACCTTGAGGGTAGCAGAAGAGCAGGCAGGCCACCAGCATTATTCACCTGCCAGGTCCTTTGTCCATGGAGATGAGAGAGGGTGCATATGATCTGTGCCTTGTAGTGCCTGTGACCTGTCTTCATGGTTTTCCCAAGGAACTAAGTAGAGGATGATGATGAAAAAAAAGGAAGGCACCTCTTGCCTTGCTGGCTTGGAATTAGCCCAGCGTCTGGCATATAGTAGATGCTTAATAAATGTTGATTGATTGATAGCCAGGTGGGTCTAGGGGTGTGGGAGAGTGATGAGAAGGATGAAGAAGCTGAGATACTATCACATCATCCACTACTTCAGGGATGTTTACCAGGTCTGCCAAGCCAGTACCGCACCCAGAAAGAGATCAGAAGTCAGGTTGTATGCAGATTATAACCAAAGGAAAGTTTTAGCTGCTGGAGATGGGTTAGAACCAAGGTTCTTAGCCTAGGGTCCAAGTGTCTCTGCAGAGATGTTAGTGGGGTCCAGGAACTTGAATGAGGGAAGCTTCCTCTAATCTTTTGTACTTTATGTATTCAAAAACATGATAGTTAGAAGATTTGGTTTATAGGAGTCCCCAGAATGACTTCCAGAGAGACCCAAGACCCCATGAAAGGTTAAGAATGTTTAGGCTAGAGTATTCTTGGCTATCACTGCTAAGGATGAAAATGATAAAACTGGAAGGAGCTGGGGAAGTCAGCCCAACTGACAGACACTTCCTTGGGTATCTCCTGTCCAATGCTGACAGAAGAAACTGAAGAATGCTTTCCTTTTCTCCTCTGGACAGTTCTCACAGTTTTTCCTCTCTCTCTCTCTCTCTCTCTCTCTCTCTCTCTCTCTCTCTCTCTCTCTCTCTCTCTCTCTCTCTCTCTCTCTCTGGTTCTGCCTCTCTTTCTTTGTCTTTCTCTTGTCTCTCTCTCTCTGGGTTTCCTCATGCATAAACTATGCAATAATAATAAATATATATCAAGTTCTTTGTGCTAGGCATTATGCTAAGTGCTTGACAGTTATTTCAATGGATCTTCACAACAACCCTGGGAGGTAGGTGTTATTAGGATCCCCATGTTACAGATGAGTAAACTGAGGCAAGCAGATTAAGTGACTTGCCTAGGGTCCCACAGCTAATAAGTAGCAGTATGCATTTGTGTTCCAGACCTAGGTCTTCTCTAAGTATATTATATCCTGCAGACACAGTAATCATTATTTATGAACAAACTAAAAAATGTGAGGGGAACCAAGGTGGCCCTTTTCAGTGAATCAGTTGCTTTTAAATGGAAAAAAATCTAGCGCCCCACCCCTTTTACTGTGCTTATAGCTAGCAAAAGCTTGTTAAAATTAAGAATAAGGTTATTTAAAATAGAAAACAGATACCTCCTCCCTTCAATTAAGCCCCCAACCCTCTGCCCCTTAATGGAAAGCTTTTGTGACTGGTTAGGGCTGAAAAGAAAGTATCATATGGTGGCCAATGAATGATCTGGAGAAGCATTCCAGCCCCACAAATGGGAGGACCCTCAGAGCTGCTCCAAACAGCAATCTTCTCTGCATCATCATCCCTTACAAGTGGTTTCTCATCATCATGCTTGGATCCTGTAGGGATGGAGAGCTTCTTCACTCCCTTCATCTGTCCCTCCAGCCCTCTTTCCATCTTTCCCTCCCTCTTTCCTTTCTTCTCTCCCTCCTAAAACAACTCTCCTCATTCTATCCTTTGGTCTAAGCAGAACAAGTCTAATCCCTTTCCATAGCCCTTCTGATACTGAGAAGCAGTGATCCTCCCCCGCCCCCAACTTACTTTTTTCCAGGATAAGCACCCCCAGGTTCTCCAACCCATTATTGAAGGATGGGGATCTCAAGACCTTCCTTTATCCCAGGAGCTCTCCTCCTCTGGTCATCCCTCCACCCCTGCCCCTACTTCCTAAAACAATTCAACCCAATACTCTCCATTGCCTCCATAAGTCACCTCCCCCCAAAGCTTCCATGGAACTAACTCCCTTGATGATTGTCCTCATTGTCCCTTGTGAAAACACAGAAGGTTTTGAGGCTCAGAGGGGTAAAGGACCTAGGCTGAGGCCACACAGCAAGTGAATGAGTGAGGGGAATGAAAGGGCACCAGAAACTTGTTTTTTCCTATTCTTTTTTGCTTTCCAGTCATCAGCCGATACCTAGGTTCTACCCTACCTCAAGTTCAAATTGATTTGAAGTCATTTTATTTAAAAAACAAAAAAGGGATTGATGCTGGGAGCCATCAGGCCATGATTTCTTGACAAGGTCACTTGTGGCAGCTAGGGGGCTGCAGAGTAGCCCTTGGCAAGATGTGACTGCCCACTCAATCCCCTTTGCATAACCTCTCTCATTAACATTCCTTACCTATGGAATTGACATGATTGCTATACCCCCTAACCTCAGAAGGAATAATACAAGAGCAAAATACCTGTACTCTCTTTCCCCAAAACATCACCAAAAGATCAGACCCTCAAACCCAATCCCAAAAGACCACCATGGGTTAACTTTTACTTAGGTACATAATTCCCAGTCAAACCGTAGCTACAAGCCAAGTGCAGAACTTTCTCATTCACAGAAACTTATTCTCATGAAGCCAGCATACAAATCAATCATAAAGGCCCTTACAAAACATGCAGGTACACCAAGCTTCATAATGCTTCAGTGACTTGATTCTTCCCCTTGAGAAACTCCCTAATAAACCCTGAAAAATGATCCGTCTAATATTAAATCTGAATTGTGTTCTCAGTACTTCTCAACCCCAATTATATGATTGTTGAATTGTCTTTAAGAACTTCTGATTATTTCTTTTTATTATAAGTAATAAATAAAGTTCCTTGATTGTTTGTAAGCTCAAGCTCCTCACGGGTAATGAGAAAATTAAGCCACTTGTGATGAAATCATTTATCTTGTGTGAAACCTTTATTATGTCAAGAATCTGTAATCACAATTCAAGAATATAGAATGCTAATCAAGTGATATCACTTTTCCAATTATCTCTACTTAGTCATGTGTGTTAGGTAATGTATCTGTGTGCCAAGAAAATGGGTATAAAAATAAACACCAGGTCTGGGGATGGCGGAGCAGCTATCAAATGCAAAGCATGTCCATGGCTGTAAAATATACAGCTATCTTCCATTTGTTATTTTCTTGACTGACCATTTGCCACCTGTCGGGAACCCCTGGAGTTGCGAGTGAAGCTGGACCTTGCCTGTGGCACTGGAGACCTGGCATTTCTCTTCTTTCTCCTCTCTCCCATCTCCAAATTCCATTCTAGCCTCTGTGCCCCCTCCCCTGGCTATTGCCCCCATTTCTACCCACTTGGGCCAAGCAGCATAATTCTAATCCCTCTTATGTATGACTCTGTCAGCCCCTGGAGACATAGTGTTCCAAAAAGAGAGAGTCCTTTTCCTTTGTGAGTTTACATTCTACATAGAGGGTGGAAGTGGGCACATAGCTAAGTTCCATTAGGCAATTGGAAGGGGGAGAGGAGATGAGGAGAGGCTCCAATTCAGGGTCCAAATGCCAACTCCCATCCTCATCTCATCTACTTCAGGGATCCCCAGGATTGATGATGCCACTCACAGGAGCTTGCCCAGAGGCTTGGAAGGGGTGAGCGTGGGGAAACTAAGGTTCCCAGGGAGATGGAGGTCTCTGCCTTTAGGATTGGCCAGCTTTGGACCACTCATCTAAAGGAGTTGGATGGGCCCTGGGCCTCAGAAAAGACTGATAAGGACACAGAAAGGACTGAAGGTCATAACATAGGAGAATCAATTGGGGAACGTGGGGGTGTTTGGCTTGGAAAAGAGGAGACTTAGGGGAACCCTGAGAGTCATACATAAGAGGGATTAGAATGATGCTGCTTGGCCCAAGTGGGTAGAAATGGGGGCAATAACCAGGGGAGGGGGCACAGAGGCCTAGAATCAAAAAATCTACCTGGCAAGGACAGTCCAAAAAGTGCAGTTGACTACTGGAAGTGGTAGTGAGCTCTGCATTGGGGAATGTTGGGAAGCAAAAGCTGACTAAGGGCTTGTGGAGGAGGCGGGAGGTGTTCAGGGGCAGGTCAGGGCTGAGAGGGGCCTTGGGGGGCGAGGGCAGGAGGCCAGTCCATCACTGCTGGCTCTACTGCCCCAAATAGAGCCCGTCAGGTGCCTTGACCAAGTGAGAGCCTCTCCATGGAAGCAGACTCTCCCGCTTCATTTAGAAGCCCTGGAAAGCCCCTGGAGGAAATCTAGTGACAGACACTTGGACACGCTTCATCGAGACAGATTGGAATGGGCGCTAGTGGCCGGCAGCTCAGTGGTGGGAGTTTCCCAGACTCCCTCCGTGGCAGCAGACTGTAGAAGGAGCTGGGGACAGGCTCGGTGAAGTGGGAAAGCTAGAAAGGCGGAGCGGGCCGGGGGCTCTGAGCCCGAGAGGAGCGACCCCACTGGGTCGAGGGCCGGCCCTTTGCCACATGGGCCACGACTTCGGGCCGTGTTCCTAAAACCTTCTAAAACCTTCGGCTGCCCCTTCTAAAAGCTGCCTCACTGAGAAGCATTAAGAGACAGCCTACGCTGCTGGGGGCTCCTGTACTAGAGCCAGCCTGACCAAGGCATCCCCAGCACCCTTGGGTGCAGGAGCCCCAGAGCCCGCCGGGACGCGATGCCTGCACTCGGGACCTCGCTCTGCCCCGGGGAGAAGCCCCGGCACGAGTGCTCTGTGCCCAGTTGGGGAGGGGAGACACGAGGCAGTGGTGGAGGCCCCCCTGGGAATCTGCCTCAGGAGAACCTCTGCCTGTTCTTCTGTCCAATGAGGGCAATGGTCTGCGCTCTAAGAAAGGCACTTTGGACGTCTCAAAGCTTTACAGAAAAGTGCGTAACTTGCTCCGTCCTCTGGGGGGCTCCGAGGGCTGGTGGGGGAAGAAAGGGCGCCAAGGAGTTGGGGGGGGGGGGGGGCTGCGGCCGGGCTGGGGCCGAGGGTCCTCCTCTCTTCCCTCCCCACTGCTCCCTGATAGGTCCGACGCGGGAAGGCTGGCCAATGGCGAGGGGAGCCTGGGGCCAGGGTGGTAGGTCAGAGAGAGTAGCCCCTTCCCGGGGAGCCCCGGGCGGCTGTCCGTGCCCCCTCTTCCAATCCAGGCAGCTTCACGTAGCTCTAGGGAGGTTCTCTGAGCTCTGGAGAGCTTAGGGGGCCGATGGCACCGCCAGCCCGGGCAACTCCCCGCCCTACCCAACCCCACGTCCCCCTGGGGAGCCAGAGTGACTCACTCCCACACCCTACTCACCGCCCACCGCCCACCCGTTAGGGTTAGGCACTGCTCCGGGGCATCCCGCCGGCCCCTGCGGCTCCTTGGAGGCTCCCCGCTCTCCAGTCATGCGGAGCCTTCCCTCTCCCGCCCCACCCCTTTCTCTTCTCCCTCTCCCGCTTCTCCGCTCGGCTCCCTCCCGACTGGAGCCCTGCTTAGCCAGGAGACCTGGAGCCGGTCCGCAGCCGTCCTGGCTGGCTGGGGGTGGGCATGGGGGAGGGGAGATACTCCCCCGCTTCTCTCTGCTTCCTCCCAACATTAAGCGGGGGCGGGGGCCCCGACATCTCCCCCCCCACTCCGGTGGGCTCCCCCAGGCTCTGGCCGGGCTCCGTCCCTTCACTCCTTCCCAGCCCGGCGCACAGGCTCGAGCGTTTCAGGCTTCCCCGAGGGGAGGCTCAGCGGGCTGCCCACAGAGCCTCGGAACCGAGTAGCGGCCGGTAAAACCCAACGGCCAGAGTGAGCCTCACGGGAGTGTGAAGAGGAACATTTGCAGGCTTTAGTGGCCTCGGAAGGATCCCAGAAGCCCCTCGTCCGCACCCAACAAGCGCCCCTGAGAAGCGTTCCTCTAGCCTCTGCCGGAAGACCCCCAGTGCCGGGGTCCCACCACCCCTGTTCCACCCCGGGCTACGATTTCCATAGGGAAGGAACCCTTACAAACCCCCGTGTGCCTCTCTGCCGCTCTGGGCCGGGCCAAGTAGACCAAGTCTAATGCCTCTTCCAGATTGCAGCTCATTAAGGTGGCCCCATCTTGGCCACTCTCCATGCTGTCTAGCTGTGGTCCGACCAGGGCAGGCACCTTCTCAGGCTTGGCTGCAGCCATAGCACGCCCCGCATTCGCAGGGGTCACATTGTTTTGCTATTGATGCCTGCTGAGTTTGTAGTCCACTGAGACCTCCAGATCTTATTTCTTAAATATGGGTGGTGTGAAGATGAGATTAACTCTCCCTAATAATTTTATCCCTTACAGTGGGCAGCAGGGTGGCTCAATGGATTGAGAACCAGGCCTAGACAGGAGGTCTTGGGTTCAAATTTGACATCAGACACTTCCCAGTTGTGTGACCCTGGGCAAGTCACTTAACCCCCATTGCAGAGCCCTCACCACTCTTCTGCCTTGGAGCCACTTCACTGTATTGATTCTAAGACAAAGTAAGGCTTCAAAAACAGTAATAAGATGATATTATTTTTAATAATTGCCCACAAAACACAGCCCCAGGACAAGGGGTCCAATGGGACCTCAAGCCTTTTCCCTTTGATGAGGCAGGGCCAGACCTCCCTGGTGATGTCTTCTGAGGTCCTTTGGACCACTCACCTGTGCTGTTGCATGCCTCACATCCTCCATCTTTTCCCACAAGAGAGATCTTGTCAAGCAATGAGCTAAAGTTTGGGTAGACTCAGGAATTAGCCTACTGTGTAAACAAGTCAAGCCAACAAACCAACCCAAACTGGCTGCTCAGTTAGCCAAACTAGCCAAATGAGCCAAGGAAGGCAGGGATGGCTGACAAGTCCTGCTCTCGGTATTATGGGAAAGGGGCGAAAGGGAGCAGCTGGCAGAATTCTGTCCCCAATTTGCTGCTCCCCCTCTGTGCTGATGACCAGCACAGCGGAGAAAATTCTTGGAGGTTCTGACCAACTGGAAAAAAAGGGCAAGGGCTGAAGGGAAAAAGGAGTGAGGCATGGTGTGAGCAGCTCTCCCTGGAGAGAAGGCAGCCGTAGCAGCCAGCATCCCTCCTGGGAGCCATGGAGAAAAGCTGCAGAGCCACACTGGCTGGTAAACGTTCCTCCCCTTGAGACTTAGTCCAGTATGGAATAAGGGAAGTGAGATCCCCATCACTGGAGGCCTTCCAGCAGAGGCTAGACAACAAGGATGTAAAACACTCTTTTCTGTGCGGGGAATTCAATGACAGAAGAAATAGTTCATGCTTATAAGGAGCTTATATTCTCTGAGGGCATACAACAGAAAGAGAGAGGAGACAAAGTTTGCATCTTAGAATCAATATTGTGTATTAATTCTGTAATAGTTAAAGGAATTTTGAGGATTGAAGAGGTACAGGGGATAAGGAAGGTTTTGTAACAGGGAATGGAAGAGTTGAAGGGATAGAGGGAATATGGATGCTGGTGAGGTAAAAGGAGGGAGATACCCCCCTGCTGAGAGGCTGTCTTTGAAAAATGGGGTTCCCGAGAAATGGGCCGACTATGATATCCTGAGGGGAGGTCTTATCTATGGATTGATGTGGAAGATACCCCAGAGCAGGTAAGCATGGCCCCCCCTGAGGGACAAGTCTCTCCTCAGACCAAGGTCACCCAGCAGGGATCCAATAAGGACCATTTATGGTTGAATGGCTGTCTTGAGGTTCAGCTCCTCTATGTCCCCCTGCAATGAGAGTCCTTTCATCTGACTGCAGGTTATTTAACTCAAGAGGAATTTAATAACAAATTTGGATTGGGAAGATATCAGGGAAGAGGGAATCAGGATTGCCCTAGGTTGAGTTTGAGTCATTCTCAGCTTTTGAGCTGAGGTCAGGCCTCACAGGCTGGTGGAAGGTTTCTTTTATTCCTGTCTAAATTAATTTGTGCGCTCGTTTTCTTAATTTCAAAATCTTAGCAGCAGACAGCAAGAGGAAGAAAAGGTTCTGAATTTCAGAGCTGGTTGGGCCTGTCTCTTCGGGATGACACCCCTAAAGGATGGTTTTACAATTCAAACCGCTCTCCTTAAATCCTTTTGTTTGATGACATAATCCCAGGAATCCAGGTAGAGCACAAATTGGGAAAATCCAGGAATAGAGGTACTTCTATCCTAAGACAGGGAGAGAGCACTCCTTCCAGTCCCAGGGCCAGGAAAGAGAGCCCTTGAGACCAACTGTCACTCTCCAAGTCCCCCCCCCCCAACTGTTATTCTTGTTAATATATTCTCTAACCTTCCTGTTATTGCTGTTTGCTGTTTGCATCTCCAACTAGTGGCAGAAAGTTCAGAGCTTGATTCAGTTTTCCTTCCCACAATTCCAACGCAGAAGACCAGTAAGGGCTAGGATATGGGGGTTAAAAGTGACTTTCCCAAGGTCACAGAGTGAGGAAGTATTTGAGGTCAGATTTGAACCCAGGAAGCTGTCCCTTGCAACCTGTCTTAGTGTGATTTTTAAATCTCCATCTTGCTTGATCTAGCACCCAAAAATTGTGCACACCCACGCTACACGGGCATGTGCTAGGCAATGGCAAATCAGAAATAACTGACTGCCCACCTGGGCTGTCCTAAGCCAAACTTGAGGCACCATTGGCACTTGTGAGGCACAGGAAGTGAGGTAGAGAACGAACATCTATAAAGGTCGGAGAAAAGGACTCTTGGATTCATTGCTCACATGTAAAGAGTGCATCTTCTATTGAGACTGATTGACTGTATCCTATATATGCATTGGAGATAATTACCCACTGACAAGTGGAACTGTTTTATTTTTTTTGGACACATTGAATTCCTGAATTTATTTTTTCCCCTTTTTCTCTTTTCTTATTATTTTTCTTTTATTAAAATATTTTATTTTTCCCTTTTCTCATTTCTATGTACTCAAGGTACATACAATCAATATTGATTTTTATTCTACAATAATATTAGTTTAAATATATATACTTGTTATATTATTAATACATACCCAAACAACTTTAGACTATGGGAACCTGCCATTTGTTGATAAGTGTTGTGGGACTATGATTAATGTTTATGTCTGATTCTAGGAACGGGATCAAAAAAGGAGCACAGAGATAACCTGAATAATGCCAAAAGAGCTCACAGGTCTACAAATCAGAAACCAATTCAGGTAGAATTGATGCACTTCTAAGCCAATACTAAGGACTTGAACCTAGTGTGAGACTCGGGGTTGCGACATTTGACATACATTAAGATGTAGGCCTTCCTTGTATCCACACTCTTCGTGAAAATACTTACAGACAAGTACCAAAGGTTGGCTAACGTCCTGGCTCCCTCTATCCCTGAGAATGAAGGTAAAATCAGACCAGGGAATGACACTTCCCTATTACAATAAAAATCTAGTCCTTTTTTCTTTCCTATAGTATGGCAACTTCCTGTAGCCTTGGCTGCAAATGGATAAGTGAAAATTACTGCATTCTGTCCTACAGACTTATGGGATTAGAAATTACTTAACTGGACCCTAATACAGGGGCCTGTGAGAAAATTTATTCTTGCTTTCTCAAAATTTTGTATACATAGATTTTTGATATTTTGATACTGATTTTGAATTCTTCTTTTATATATATATATATATGTATATATATATACACACATATATATATATAAGGTTTATATTTTTTCCCTTAATTTTTCCCCTTTTTCTTTTGTTTTCATTTTTGTTTTTGTTTTCCTTTTGAATTAACTCACACATACCCATAACTAAACCTTGCATCCTCAACTGGACTCCATGTTTTTTCAACACTTTCTTCAGGGGGGACTGTATTTTCATAAAATCCAAGATTTAAATTTTGTTCGAGATAGATCTACAGAGAAGAAGCTTGCTAACTAACTGAATCCAGAGAATGAACTGTTTGCAGAAAGATACCTAAACCCTTACACTACAGGAAGATCCAGAAAGAACCTTGGGGTGCAGCTGACTGAACTGAAGGCTGATTGAACATTTATTTTGAATGTACACTCTTATGCCAAAGGGGACTGCCCCCTAATTGGCTTTTGTCAATGCTCCAAGCAAAACATTGGTTTTGCTGTCTCCCTCTCTCTCCTCTATTTCCCCTTATCTACAACTATTGTAGTTTTCCTCTTTGAGGGTAAAATTTTGTATGCACTTGCAGTCAGAATTTTTTGGGGTGCATGACACTTATGTTTAGTGATCAATTGGGGAGACTAGTCCCCCAATCATCATCAGGGGGGATTGTGATTTTTAAATCTCCATCTTGCTTGGTCTAGCACCCAAAAATTGTGCACACTCATGCTACACGGGCATGTGCTAGGCAATGGCAAATCAGAAATAACTGACTGCCACCTGGGCTGTCCTAAGCCAAACTTGAGCCACCATTGGCACTTGTGAGGCACAGGAAGTGAGGTAGAGAATAGCCTCTGGAGTTCGCTCACTTCCTGTGGACAGGGCTAGGCGCCAATTCGTTCTAGGAACTTGAAGAGGGAGGAGGCCTACAGGCAGCTTTCCTTCAGATTGGTCACGTGAGTCAAGGGACTGATTCTCTTCTCTACCTTGGCCTTCCAGGCCTAAACTCCCTCTGGCTCTGCCAGAGGTTGAGTTAACCTTTTTCCTTTTCCCCCTCTTTCCTTCTCTCCCTCTCTTTCTTTCTTACTCCCGTTGTGATTAAACCACCACAATTCCATTCTGACTTGAGTGTTTCATTTAGGAATTTCATAAGTGAATTCCTTGGCAACCTTAAATTAATATTATATCAATCTTTAAAAGTGATTTCACTATCACATTAGATGAAATCTTTCTTGACACCCAGATAATTAAGCTCCCATGTTTGAATCATTATGAATATGGATCTGTGATTTCATTGATGTGAGTGCTGGCTCCGATGATCCCTCCCTAACTGCTTGTTTTGTGTCCCTTATTCAAGGGCTCCGAGAAGTCCACTTGGTGGCAATGGATCTTTTCTAGAGGCTTGATGCACTCAGTCCCACATCACTGGAGGGCATCTCGTCTCTAAGTTATTTAGGATCTCTGCTGGCACATACACTTGGCAAGCATAGGTGAATGACTCTCCTAATACTTCTCAGAGAGTCATAGAAAAGGGTTATTTATTCAAGGATTCTTGCACAACTTTGACATCTGCATGGGGTGCCCTTTGTTGGAAGAGAAACTTTTAGGCAGAGCTCTGCTCTCCCTAATCACAGGCTATTTTCTAGTGAACAAACCATTAACAAGTTCTTCTGTGAATTTCAAAACTATTCCACTCTAATCAGACCATTCTTTAGAAGATCTGATTTAGCTATTTCCTGATCAATAACAATAGAGATACTTGGAATAACAGAATCAGGTCTTAGAAACCTACATTCTCTACCCTACTCAGTGTAACAAGATTAGGAAGGTCTGCATCAAACTCAAGATTTAATTATTTGAGAATATGGCCTTCAACAGACATGTGCAAAAGAGGACAGACTTCTGGGAGGTCCTAGGTCAAGTTTGAGCCACCATTGGCACATGTGAGATGCAGGAAGTAATGTAGAGAACAGCCTCTGGAGTTCTCGGGATTTCCTGTGAAGAGGGCTAGAGTTCAGTTTGATCCTGGAGCTTGAGGTTGGAGGAGCCCTACAGACTGCTTTCCTTCAGATTGGTCACGTGAGTGATAAGGACTGACCCCTTTCCCTTCCTTAGCTTTCCAATGCCTTAACACCTGTGTTGGCTCAGCCTGAGCCAGAGTGGTTCTGAGTTAAACTCCTTTCCTTCTCTCCCTCTTTCCCTCTCCCTCTCTCTCTCTCCCCCTCTAATATTGTCTTCCTCCTGTTGTAATTAAATCACCATAAAAAATTTGGCAGCTGACTTGGGTATTTTATTATTTGGGATTTCCCTAGGTGACCATTTAAATTTAGATTTTTTTCAGTCTCAACTATAATTTTAACTGTTACAGTTCTCAATATCTTTCAGTCAATTGCATGATAGGAATGATGAGGTCAGTCCACTGTGGAATATAATGTGCAGAAACTCGCTTGTTCCCTTTAGTATGTTCCTCAAAGATATCTTTGATGCCTGTAAAAAGGAGTGTCACCATTTTAAATAGATGAGAAAATAGGGAAGAGGTCAGAGTTGTCAATGTAACCTGTTGGGATATTTATCTGGTCCAAGCTTCCTCCCTCCCTTGTCTCAATACCTTTGGCATTTTTCCTTCTGGCCTCAGATACTTCCTACTTGTGTGACCCTGGGCAAGTTGCTTACCCTGCATTTCCTAGCCCTTACTGCTCTTCTGTCTTGGAACCAATACACAGTTTTAATTTGATTTAATATTAAAAAAAAACCAACAACATCTGGACACTTAATATCTCAATGCTGTCAAAGCTGGGTGACCTCCAGCATGATCTTCCCTGAATTCACTTTGGT
The DNA here is from genome assembly GCF_027887165.1 of Monodelphis domestica. NCBI lineage: Eukaryota > Metazoa > Chordata > Mammalia > Didelphimorphia > Didelphidae > Monodelphis > Monodelphis domestica. The sequence continues at coordinate 7,201,676 of NC_077231.1, forward strand.
CTACTCTGGCTGCTTTTCTTTTCTTTGCTCTATTTACTGCCGTCTCTTCCTATGACAGAAGCACATTTGGAATTGTGATGCTAGTATGGATCCGCGATGTGGTAGTACTACTGTCCTTGAGGATGAAGAAACATTTGTTCTGATGGTCCTTGCAGATCTTTTCTTTCTTTCTTTGGTATCCTCCTTCCATCTTCATCCACAAATGCCCTTGGGGTGATGTCGCTTACCAAAAACTAGCTTCCATCACTATATATTCTCTCTGTTTTATGAGGCAACCAGGCACATAATATTCCATCCTTCTCTGTAAACTGTTGGTTGCCAAATCTCCCTGCTTAGCAAGTAATCCACCTTAGCAAATTTGCAGATTAAAATGCTTTTTCGGCTTAAATTTATTGGCCTTGGTGAACACCATTTCCCCCACGTTAATAACCTGAAAATTGGCCACAGTTGGAATGATTTTAATTACACTCCATGTATTCCTTCATTTTTGTCCTTTCTCCCAGCTTTGTCTTAATTTTATATTTGTTCTGACAAGTTGGCGCCCTGCCTACACACGTCAACAGCTGAGTTAGGAGTGACTCCCTCTCCAGAAACAGATTGTTTCTTGTCTTGAAATATAACCGGTGTCATTTTTTGGTATTTGCCATGCCCAGGCTTTCTATGTTTTTTTGAGGAAAGCATTCATAAGAGAAAGGCAGACGTGACCCTGCGGTGGAGTGTTTGGCCTCTTTCGTTCCTTATTCCTGATTCATATTTCCCATCATCTGTTTTGGCTCTCCACACCTATTCCCACCTATGAGTTGAAGTCATGAAGCATCAGAGTCTACAGTGACTTCATTTCCTTCTTGACTTTTCCTTCCTCTGAAGCTTTTTCATGGTAGTCTTTTTTTGCAAATTCTTAGCATACATGATGAATTCACCTCATGTTTCATGGCAGCCATGATTGTATTGGCCTGAGGTACCATGAGGGTGTGCTGGGGCTGGCTCAAACTAGAGCCGATTGTTAGAACTTCAGTTTGAGTGTTTACTCCTTGGAGTAAAAAAAAAAGTAAAATAAAAAAAAAGATGCTACAGAGCAGGGCTTGATTTGAGTACTTTGGAGATTGTGAGAATTAAGAAAGTGATGGAGAACATGGTAATCGTGCAGCCGGATTTGCTTTGCTTTTTTAGACCTCAGGAGCATTTAACGCCTTCCCGATGACGTGTGAAGGCAATTTTGAGCATTCGTTTTCCACCACTGTAAGTTCCAAGCTCGCTCCTGCCCCAGCTCCCCTTCTTCCTCCCTCAGCAATTTGAGAGGATTACGCGCGGCTGCTAACCAGAACCTGTTTTCATTGCGGAAGAAGCCATTAAAACCGTGCAGAAATGAGGGGGACATCGGGGGTTTCATCTGCCTCCGGATCGTCAGCTCTTTCTCCGGAGGGGAGAGCGCGGCACCACGCCCGCTTTGGAATGAATTGCTTCCATCATCAGAGTGCTGGGGAAGCGCGATCGGCCATTGTTTAGTGATGCCTTTCCAGTAGAATGGCTTTCTGGTTCTGCTCACTTCACTCTGCATCAGTTCACCTAATTCTCTCCAGGGTTTTTCGAAGCCCTCCAGCCTCCCGGCCTCTTCGGAGCGGCGCCCGGAGGGGAGGGATGTTGGCCCTGCTGGCCTCTTGGCATTGGCCGTCCTGTCCCGGCGGAGGACACGGTGGGGAGCGCTCAGGACCCGCGTCGCAGTGTCGGCTCCTCCACTAAGCAGCTGTGGAATCTCGGCCCCTCGGGGCTGCCGGAGCGGGGAGTCCGCTGGCTGAGCTCGGCCCCTTCCAGCTCTCCAGCCCGAGACCCTTTGAGGTCCCGGCTTCCGCCCCTGGGGTCCCGCAGCGCCCGCGGCCAAGGCGGAGGAGCGTGGGGAAGGCGAGCTTGCCCTCTACCCCGACTCTGGGATCCGAAGTCAAGCCCCAGGTTGCTTTCTCGTTTGGCTACTCGCTGTCTTCGCGGGAAGGTGCTCCCCACCTCAGTTTCCCTGTCTCTATAATGGGGACGTAGTGGGCCAGCGATGGTCTCCGAGACCCTTTCCCAGGCTAGAGCAAAGATGCCAAAGCCGGGCAAGGCAGCGCATGGCGGGGCAGCTTCCCTCCTGGGCACAGTGGGGACGCTGTTGGGAGGGACCCGAAGGGTTGGGAGGAGTCCAGCTCCGCCCCCGAGTTGTCCTCCCTCCTCCCTCTCCCCCTCCTTCAGCTGCCGGGAGCGCGAGGTGGGGGAGAATCGGGGGAATTCGGGCTGAGCCTTCCCGGATTCCAGCCCGAGGCTTTCGCCGCCCGGGACATCCCCTCTCCCCCTCCTCTCTCCTCCCTCCCCGGCAGCCTCCCACCCGGTAATCTCTCGCGCTCCGTACTGCGGCGGAGGGAAACTGGCAGAGAAGGGGGAGGCCGGTCCGCGGCTTCTGGAGACCCCTGGTGGTCACTCGGAGTACTGCGGACAAGGGAAGGAATTGGCAGGGAAAGGATGCTGCTGCGGGAGGAAAAGGGAGCTCGTCTGGGGGAGCAGAGATCCCCTCCTGTTTCCCTCTCCCTCCGAAGGGAGGTGGCTCCCAGCCCGGGAGAAGACTTGTTGCTCCCACAGCCCGGTCACTTTCGTCGTGGTTTTCAGTCTGTCCCCATGTTGTTGTTGTTTCACTAGAGTGGTTTAGTCCTCCAGCTCATTTAACAGATGAGGAAACGGAGGCAACCAGGGCTAAGTGACTTGCCCAGGGTCACACGGCTAGTGTCTGAGGCCTGACTTGAACTCAGAAAAATGACGCCTGGCTTTCTATGCACCGGACCATCAAGCTACCCCCCTGGCTTACAAAAGGTCTGGGAAGAGGAGAGGACAAGGATATTTTCTCTTGGACTTGAACGCAGGACTCTTGACTCTCAGAACCGCTGAGCTGAAAGAGACCTCGGAGACTTGGAATCTAACCCGTCCTTTACACCGGAACCAATGCATTAGCCTGAGTTCGAGGACCTCCAGGAATGGGGAGCTCACTTCCTCTCAAGGCAACCCGCTGCATTTGGGATTAGCTGTCTCGTGGTTAGGCAAGGCCAGGGCGATTTCCTCAAAAGAGAGCAGGTTCCGGATTGGGGGAAGGCAGGGGGAGAGGAAGAAACGATCCTCCTTCCGTTCCCCGGTACATCCATGTAGGCAAGGCAGCAGGAAGGGCCTTGGATTTGGAGTCAGAGGGTTTCTGCTCTGGGTGACCCTGGGTGAGTCACTTCACTTCTGTGGGGCCGAGTTTCTTTCTGTAAAATGAGGGGTTTGAGCGGCGGAACGGGTCGTGAAACCTCAGCGGCTGCCAGAGGCGAGGAATAGGCCTGGCGCTCCCCCTAGTGGTACTCACAGGCGGCACGGAAAGGACCCGGGTGGCGAGGGTCCATCTCCCTGGAGCCTGAGCAGCCTAGGATGGGGAGTAGCCCCGAACTGGGGGAGCTGGCCTGAGGGAGGGGCGCAGTCCCTGAAAGTCAGCCTTTCCGGGGGCAGGTCAGCTGCAGATGCTATACATTCGCCATCAAAGGCAGCGAGAAAAATGTTCAAAGAGCTTGGGGAGAAGGGTGGGCAGCGGGACGGCTCAGGAGATGGAGAGCCGAGCCTAGAGACCAGAAGACCTGGGTTCGAGTCTGACCTCCGACACCTCCTAGCTGGGTGACCCTGGGCAAGTCACATCACCGAGCCGAGCTGTATGGCTCTTCTGCCCTGGAAAGGATACCCAGTGTGGAGTGGAAGATGGAACATAGGGGTTGTTTTTAAATAAAAAGTCCAGGAGCAAAGACAGATCCCTGGGACTTCCCTCCTTAGCCCCTAGACTGGACAAGAAAGACTGCGGTGCTGAGTGTCAGGAAGACTCGAGTTCAAATCTTGTCTTACTTATGGGAGTCGGGGCAAGCTCCTTAACTCCTGACTGCTTCAGGTTCCCTAACAGCAAACAGAGATAATAACGCAGCTGCCTGATTATGGAGCTTCCATTCAGGAGAGCCTCTTCCCGTGACAGGTTTGCTGGAAGCATCCAGGATGCTGATGGCCAGAAAACGCTTTGGGCGTGATCTACTGGCTTGGACTACCCCTGCCCCTTGTCCCTGATACCTGCCCACTCAATGAGCCTGAGAAACTTCATCTACTCTCCTGAGATTCAGGGAGGAGGCAGCAGGATGTGAATGGGAAAAACACTGGATTCAGTGAAAGGACCCGAGTTCAAATTCTGAATTTATTCCTAACTATTTGGGTAACTTTGGACAAATCACTTCTCTCTTGGCCTCCGTTTCTTCATGTGTAAAATGAAGGGGTTGCCTGGATGATCTCATGGGTCTCTTCCAAGTTCTAAAGTTAGTTACTGATATGAATCTAAATACAATTAATACAATAAATAAATACCCCAAATTCCTCGTTTGGTAACCTGATAAAAAAAGAAAATAGGGTTAATTTGATGATCTCTTCTTCTTGAAATAGGACTGGCTTGTTGTGACCACCATTTCCTTAAAAAAAATTCTATTTGGGGGGCAGCTGGGTAGCTCAGTGAATTGAGAGCCAGACCTAGAGATGGGAGGTCCTGGGTTCAAATATAGCCTCAGATACTTCCCAGCTGTGTGACCCTGGGCAAGTCACTTAACCCCCATTGCCTAGCACTTACCACTCTTCTGCCTTGGAATCAACACATAGTATTGGTTCCAAGATGGAAGGTAAGGGTTTAACAAATTCTATTTTAATTATGAACACCAAAAATGCATTTCCATATATACATCCAAATACAACAAGGATTATATATTAACTTTTGAATCTTCACTTCAGATTGCTGGTTTTCAAAAAAAGGGAGATAACAAATTCTATGTGTTACTTTCACATCTGTCCTCCTCCGTGATTCCTTTTTTCTTTTTTTAAATTTAATTTTATTGATTAATTAAGAAAATTTTTCCATGATCACAAGATTCATCTTCTTTCCCTCCCCCCTCCCTTCCCTAGCCAATGAGCAATTCTACTGTATTTTATGTATGTCATTGATCCAGACCTATTTCCATATTATTAGAGTCTACATCCCCAGTCATATCCCCATCGACCCATGTGATCAAGCACTTGTTTTTCCTCTATGTTTCCACTCCCACAGTTCTTCCTCTGGATGTGGTTAGAGTTCTTTCGAAGACCCTCAGAATTGTCCTGGATCACTGCATTGCCACTAATGGAGAAGTCCATTACATTTGATCGTACCACAATGTATCAGTCTCTGTGTACAATGTTCTCCTGGTTCTGCTCCTTTTGCTCCGCATCACTTCCTGGAGGTCGTTCCAGTTCACATGGAATCCCTCCAGTTCATCATTCCTTTTAGCTGTGATTCCCTTTTTCTATGCAGTTTTTAAAAGTTCCATGAACCTTTGTTCATTTTAGAATCACCATTGCTAACTCCATATCCCCTGGTTGCCCTCCCTCCTCAATTAAAAACCAAGAGAAGGAAAAAAAAATACCCTTGTCACAAATATATTCAAGCAAAATATAAAAACACAGTTGCCATGTCCAAAAATGCCCGTTTCTTTTTGCTCCTTGTATCCATTGCCTCCCTGTCAGGAGACGCGTAACAGGCTTCAACATTGGTTCTTTGGTTTTCATTGCTTTGACCAGAGGTCTGAAGTCTTTCAAAATTATTTTTCTTTATAATATTATTCTCCTGGTTCTGCTCAGTTCTCTCTGCACCACTTCCTGTTACCCAAAACTCTCTGAAATTATCTCCTTCATCTTTTCACACAGTGCTTTAATATTCCATTTCTTTCCTCAGCCATTGCCCAACTGATTGTGGCTCTTGAGTTTTCTTTTTCCTGTAGAGTCTCCTCTTCAGAAAAAGGGCACTTACTTTGCTCAAGACTTTTCTCCTCAGGATTCAAAACCACCCCTTCCCACCATCAACTGTTTCCCTTTCAAATTTGATGTTTCTACCCAAAACAACCAGTCTCTGTGTATATTCAAACCTCCTTCACCCATTTCAGGTAAGAGTGAGGTTCAGCTGATGTGATTCCCCATCCCTCCTTCCATGGATGTCTATTCCTTTCATTTGCCTCATGACTAGAAGTATTATGTTCCGCCCCTTTCTTCCTCCTTTCTGCATTAGCACCTTGGTCCCTTTGCCTTCCCTTTTCATTCCTCTCTTCAGACTCTCAGAACAGAACAAACCCACTCCACGCAGATGGCCTTTTTCTTATTTAATGGCCTCTGACGCCCTCTGAAGACATTAAGATCCTGAAGGCACACTTGCTTCTTCTCTCCCACTGGAGCATCAGCATGACATCATTATACAGCTCCTTCAAGCTGCTCCAATAAAGTTACTCTTTTCCATTTTCTCTGGGCTCTTGGGTTTCTTGAAAGATATCTTCTTTTCTCAGTTGCATGTAATAATAATTTTCCACATACATTTTCCAAAAGTCTAAGATCCAAATTGTTTCCCTCTCTCCCCGTTCCTAGAAATGGTAAGAGATTTGCGCTGCCTCTTGTGTTTCGAATTCTCCCCTTAGCTCTCATTTTTTCATCAGAAATGCTTGAAAGTTCATGTTTCTCACTGAATCTCTATGAAAAGTATCATAAATATTTCACCTTCCTCAGACCACACAGAATCGTTTCTCCCCTGCAATGTTTGGAATCCACTTACCGTGGGATGCCATATATTATAGGTCATTCTATCTCTCTGGCTTTGAGACTTGAAAATTCTTTCCCCCCCATTTTATTGTCATGCAAAACCCACTTCCATATTGGCCACTGTTGTAAGAGCAAAGTCATACATAACCAAAACCCCCAAATAAAACCAAAGATACACTGATGTGAACGACGACTCCACAGTTCTTGCTCTGGAGGTGGAGAGCCTTCCGGTCATAAGCCTTTCAGGATTGTCCCAGATCATTTCTTGCTGAGAGGAGCCAAGATGTCACAAAGAATCATCATCTAATATTGCCGTTATTGTGTACCATGTTCTTCCAGTTCTGCTTATTTTGCTCTGCATCAGTTCCTGCAGATCTTTCCAGCTCTTTCTGAAATCATCTTGCTTATCATTTCCTATAGTACAATAGTATTTCATCACCAACATGTACCACAAGTTGTTCAGCCATTCCCCAATGGATCCATCCCCTTGAGTTCCAATTCTTTCCCACTACTAAAGGACCAGCTATTAATATTTTTGTACGTGTAGGTTTTCCCCTCTTTTTATTATCTCTTTGGGAGGTAGACCCAAGAGTGGCATTACCTCATCAAAAAGAATGCAGTTTTATAGCCCTTTGGGTAGAGCCAGATTACCCTCCAGAATGGTTGGATCAGTTCACAACTCCACCAACAATGCATTAGTGAGACTTGCAGAGAGAGACTGGATCATCTCTAAAAATTTAACTAAAAACCTTGCAATGAAATATTGAATAAATACATTTTTAAGAAAGATAAATGCCCTCCAATACACAAAAGGTTTATTCCCCACTCTATGATTGGTTATAGCTAAGAAATAGCTATTATGGCTAATAAATATTTATAGTCAAGCTGTTATGGATCAATAATGTTGTATAGGATATTGATAAAGTTGTCAGGGGTTATTAGATCTCTATAGGAAGCTGATAAAGCTTTGGAGATCTTTCTGGTAAACCAGCAGCACTATTTATTATAAAGGATAAGTTTGAATAAGAGTAGGAGGTAGGAAAATAGGAAAGTTTATCATAAACTTCTAAACTTTGAATCCTATACTAAAAATATCTAAATCTCCCCCAATCTAACTGCTTTCTTTTCAGTTTCTTCTTGTCTGCCAGAGCAGACCTCCTTAAACTTCCTCTAAAGGAATATTTCTCTAGCTAACTAAGCCATGTTAATTAATAGGTTCTTCTGTGACCTCCTTAACCAAGTATCAGAAATTCAAACAGTCAGTGATGGAAACACAGACAGCCCTCCATTTCTGAGGAGAAGAGCCCTTGGAGTCAGACCCTTCTTCCTCAAGGTGCTGTGACGAAACCCCTCGGAGATAGACTTCTTTCTTAACTTCATATATCAATTCCAACTCTCATTGCTAACTGCCAGATATTCGTGACCGAGAGCTCACTTAGAGAGACCCCCAAAACACCCTGTTTCCTTGGAACACAGAGAAAATCGAGCCAAGCTTAGCTGACTATCTCTGTTTTACAGTTTTCTCTTAAAGAGATGGAGGTAAAAATTCTGTCTGCTTCCTGCCTCTTAAAGAGACAGTGTGAGATCAAACAGACTTTTGCTCTTAAAGAGACAAAGTGATATTATTTAACTTCCTCTAACCTAGAAATTCTACTCCTAAGGAGACAGAGCAAAAATTAAATGAATTCCTTATAACGGATTATACTTAGCTTTGCAGGGTATTTTATTCTTGTTTGAAAACCTGTATTGTTTGCCTTGTGGAATATTATATTCCAAGTGCTTTATAATAGAAATGGACAGATCTTGTGTAACCCTGCCTATAGTTCTTTAGTGTTTGAACTGCTTCTTTGTAGATGTTAGAGTATATTTTCTCTGATGTGGGAGTCCTGGATTTGGGTGGTGACCTCTCTGAGACTGCCTTTGAGACTCCCTTCAGGAGGTGATTGTCAAATTCTGATTTTGACCTTTTTAGACAGGAAATGAAAACTTTTCACTGAATTTAAATGTGTTTAGTTTTATATTTAGGCTAAATATAAATACCCAGATAACCAATTCATTAGATTGGTTGAGATAAGACTCTTGAGCCAGGCAAAAGGATTTACTAATTAGTGGGTCTTCTGGTAGTTCTCTTGTAATCACAAAAATGGCATTGTGCTCTGCACAGCCATATTCATAATCTAGTATAATGTGCTCCTCACAATTGGCAGTGTTTTGAAAACCACACAAACAAGACATAAGTAAATTAGAGATATTTGACAGACTCTTAAAGTACTTGAGTGTGTCAGCTGTTTTCCCAAAATATCCATTCCAAACTATAAAAAGAACACGAATGCATATAAAATCATAACAGATTTAACAGACTTTTTTTTCAAGGAAAAGAATTCAATATTAATTCAGTCTTTTACTTTTTTTACCCCAAATATGACTATGGAACAAAGCCACAAATGGTAACGTCTGCATTTTAAAAATAACCGACTGGCTGAAGTAACCCTTTAAAATACTACTATATAGTTTTGTGGCACGCCATGAATGCGTGGTCTTCCAAAACATGCCCACACCGAAAGAGTGTCTTGCACTGTGGTTTTCCAAAAAGCACAATGAGGCTGAAAAGAAAGCATCTGGTTGGTGATGACAGCTCACTGCTTTCATTGGTGTCAACTGTGTTGCACTTGAAAAAATCCATCAATGCCAAAGAGCCTTCAGGGCTGAAAGATGTGGCTATAATCAATGATGTGGGACTGAATCCATATGAAGTCCTGAGCTTCATTTCATTGCCAAGCGTTTGAACAAGGAGCTACATGGGTGGAGACCAGATTCCAGCTTTGAATGTCCTGGTGCATCATTTAGAGGTACCACAATGCACCTGTTGATATACATTAGTTCTCTATCATGTTACTTGGGAAGAAAACCATCGCCCACACATAGATCTGATTTTCTTGGCCCCACTGTTGGACACTTGTAGCCTGCATGCCAGAGAAGGCAAAAGGATCATCCAGCCTAATAATACTAGTCTGGAGACAGATATGAAAGATGCTACATGTTTATATATTAGTTGAGGGAGATCATTCTCTCCTATGTGGAGGTCTGGGTACCACTGGCTTGTAGCTTCTTTGTACGCCTTCAGAATTCCCCCGTAGTCTCAGAAAACAAATCTGAAATTTGAGCAGCAGCCAGTGGTGAGTGGCATGTTGAGCCACTTGCCTCACATACCTCAATCTGTGCCAACTGAGACTTCATCCAGCAAGGCCTCCATGGCTATCAGCAGAAGCAGCTTGACACCCACTTCTCCCTCTCCCTCTCCTTCTCCTCTCCTCTCCTGTCCTCTTTTGCCCTTTCCTGTCCTCTCCTCTCCTTGTTCCCTAGATATTCTCTTCCTTTTCCATGGGTTTAATGATCATCTCTAGGCTGATGACTCTTAAATATGTACTGTAAGTCCCTCAACTCCTTACTCTGGCTCATTCTTCCCATTGAAGCAGTTGCTAAGTCATGTGGATTCTATCTCCTTGGTGACATGGCTCTCCTCAGTCACTCCCTTCTCTCTTCTCATATAGCCACCACTGTAGTTCAATCTCTTATCACCTCTCCAATGGATGATTAGAGTGCTCCCCTTATTGGTTCCTGAATTTCCAATTGCTCTCCTTTCTAATTCACAAAGATGCCAAATTGATATTCCTGAAGTGCAAATCTGGCTGGGTCACTCCAAGATCCCTAAGGCCTCAGGGATGAAATGTAAATTCCTCTTTGGCTTCCCCCACTTAGGACTCCGGAGCCCTTTGTGGTATAGTTCTGTACTGCCTTTCCAGGCTTACTACAAAGTGCTCTTTCTTTCATCCTAGGGGAAGCTAAGCGGGACAGTGGATTATCCTTCCTTTTCAAAGAGGACCAGGGACAACGTGACATATATATGATTCTGGACTCTTGAGGGAATTGGATTTCAGTGAGGCAGAGTTGTACAGTCATCAGCCCTACTCTCTCCTCCAGAGTCATCCAAGTCCAGTGGCAAGACAAATGCCAGGCTAACTGGATGCAGCGGATGCCCCTTGGCTTCTTTGATGTCACACCAAGCTTGGGGTGCTCCACAGCTTGTGCTTCTGCTGCCTTCGTGGCCAATGGAACAAATTGTTCTCATCTGCCCATTGTGCAGAGGAAATCTTCACATAGGTGGGGTAGACATCTCCCTAACTCACCAACAGGCTTAAGATCTGTTGGTTACTCTCAGCCTGGTTCAGCCCATCTGCTGATATGGCTTTCCTGGGATGTGGCTGCCATGCTTGCTACAGCTTCTTGGAGTCACAGGGGAGAGATGGGTAAGAGGTGGACACCAAAGGTGGATGAGCAGCTCTAAAAGGGGGCTTGGAAAGCCCTCACACCAGGAGTGCCGAACACTCCATACACCCACACAGAGGATGGAGTGTCAGGAAGACCTTAATTCGAATCCCACCTTATAGCTGGGTGACCCCAGGCAAATCACTTAATCTCATAGTGGCACCTACTTTGTAGGGCTGTTGGGAGGATCAAGCAAGATAATAATGGTAAAGTGCTCAGCACAGTGAGTGGCATGTAAGTAAGTGCTATATGAATGTTAGCTCTTATTATTATTATCATTCAACCAGTCTGAATCCACTTGCCATCTAGCCCATATCATCCTGTTTCAGCTGAAAATATATCATGAAAAACTACCTACTGATCACCGAAATAAAATAGAGCTATCTGTTAGTCTAATTTCAAGGAAGACTTGGCTCTGGAGGCCCCTCTATTGGGTTGGGGGAAAGCATATGTCAACTCACTAGGCTGTATGAAATTTGAGAATTGGGTGAGCTTGCCCAAGAAAGGAGAGGGCAGGGTTAGGGAATCCTTAGGGATTCTTGACTATGTTGGCATCACCTTCTTTCTCTTTCATGAATTATTACTTATGAGAGAATAGCAGCTGAATAATTGATGGGGCTCAGGAAGTCAACAGGAACTCTTTGTCAGTCATGATTTCCACAGTTCATCAGGGACTATTGTTCTTTCTCATTTTATAGGGCCTCTGGGTGGGATTCATGCTATGGGAGACAGTGTCCTACCTTCTGTCAACCCATTTCCTCCAAAGGGTTCATTTAATTCCTCCATTCCCTATTTTCCCTCCATAGTCCCAGAGCATGGAATCCACCTAAATCCACCCAAGTGGCAGAGCCAGGCCTCCTAAATCCAATTTCAAGTCAAGCTCTCTTCCCCCCAGATTGCTCAATTTAGATGGATGCTCATCATTTCTCCTGGAAGTGGTTCTGGCCAAAGTCAGCATGGTAATCCCAGCAGCATACCCTAGAGGGAGAAATAAGCAGTTTCCTGGCTTCTCCTCAGCCTAGGCTTCCTAGAATTATTCAGAATTCCTGAATCCAAAGGCCTCTGTGTCTGTGCCAGGGCATTCCCCTGTGTCTGGAACACTCTCTTTTCTCAGTTCTAGTTCACTGATGCCCTGGCTTGCTTCAAAACTTAGATCAGAGGTCAGGTCCTTTACAAGGCTTTTTCTGATTCCTTATCTCCAAGTTCCTTTGTGTATATTTTGCATACATGTCTATGTTTGTTTTTTTTTTAAACCTTACCTTTCATCTTGGAATCTATATTGTGTATTGGCTCCAAGGCAGAAGAGTGGTAAGGGCTAGGCAATGGGGATTAAGTGACTTGCCAAGGGTCACACAGCTGGGAAGTGTCTGAGGCCAGCTTTGAACCTAGGACCTCCAGACTCCAAGCCTGGCTCTCAATCCACTGAGCCACCCAACTGCCCCCTCTGTGTTTCTTTATGTTTGTCTATGTAAGCTCTCTGAAACCAGGGACTGTTTCATTTGTGTCTTTGTAGCTAATTTACTCTGCATATGTATTGTATTTGCCAGTTTCACCATAATTTATATTGGGATTCAAAACAAAATTATTAATCCACCTTCATGTCCTGGGTCCTCCAAAACCACAAGCTTCCCTTGGCCTGCCTTCTTCTTGTTCAGAGCTCAGCTCATAAAGTCTTCCCAGAGTGTGATAGTTTATCCTCGACCATCATTTTTCTCTGACTATACATTTGAGTAATTATACCTTTGTCAGAGGTTTTTGTTATAAAGATTTTCCCCCAATTTGTTGCTTCCCTTCTAATTTTCGTTGCATTGGTTTTGTTTCTACAAAAGCTTTTTAATTTAATGTAATCCAAATTATTTATTTTATACTTTGTAATATTCTCTATCTCTTGCTTGGTCTTAAAATCTTTCCTTTTGCCTCAGACACTTCCCAGCTGTGTAATCCTGGGCAAGTCACTTAACCCCCATTGCCTAGCCCTTACCATTCTTCTGCCTTGGAGTCAATACACAGTAGGGTTTAAAAAAAACAAACACTTTCCTTTTTATAGCTTTGACAGGTAAACTATTCTATGTTCATGTAATTTACTTATAGTTTCCTTCTTTATATTTATGATGATTTGTTTCCTGTCCTCTGTGTCTGCTTTCCAAGAGCTCCCAGAGTATGGGCTCTGGGGCTGTTTGTACTCTATTTCACAGAGGCCTGTTGCCTCTCTGTCCCAGTGCACTTGCAGAGTTCTGTGGGCATGCAAGAAGGAATAGAGCAGTAGAGGTCAGGTTTTGGAAGGGAGGGAGTTTTGTGAATTGGCCTGTATTTATTGATCTGATTAAATTGAATACTCATGGCCTTACACCATAGAACTAGGGTGGTGCTTCTGTCCATGGTCCTGAAATAGACACATTTCCCTCTCAGTGGGACTGAAAAAAGGAAGGGGAGAAGGGACTGCCATTCTGCCAGTGAGGGATGTCCTCCTCCCTCCTGTCTTTGGCTCTGGGGAGATATAACCCAACCCTGGAGGAGCATTTGCTCTGAGGGAGGGCGCCCTATTCCCGAAGCATGGCTTTAGTGAAGGGTGAGGACATGAAGGGCTCTGGGGCTTTTGGTCTTCTCTCTTCCCTTCCTGAGCCTGTTTCCTCATCTTTCAAGGAGACTGAATAATGCAATCTTTTTTTTTAAAAAAATCTTTATCTTCCATCTTAGAATAAATACTGTGTATTGGTTCCAAGACAGAAGATTGGTAAGGGAGTTAAGGCAGTGGGAGTTAAGTGACTCGCCCAGGGTCACACAACTAGGAAATGTCTGAGGCCACATTTGAACTTGGGACCTTCCATTCCCAGGCCTGGCTGCCCCTATATAACACAATCTTGAATATCCTGAGTCTATATTAATGGATCCCATTCCAAGTGATTCCAAGCAAATGGTAGGCATTTTCTCAGCATTTTTTCCTTTCTCGCTTCATAGGAAGCCCTGAATTCCCCTATTCCTTTCTCCTCTTGGGTTTGTGACTTCCTGACACTTTCCCACTCCTAGACATGAAGGTGATATGAGCTTTAGAGGGGAATCTGAGTATTCAGAGCTATGAAGAAAATCAGAACTTGTGTCCAACTCCCTCATTTTTGGCAGACGAGAAAACGGGGTCCAGACAAGTCCCAGGAAGGGATGCCCCAGGCCACAAAGGAAGATCTAGGATTTGAATCTAGACCTCAACTTCAGGGATTCTTTTGACAACACTGCCTGCCCTGCGGTATTGGGACTGGGAAGGGACTGGGATGCGGGCAGGGAAGATGCCTCAGTTTCCCTCCAACTCTGAGTATCTTGGAACTATTTGTAGAGAAGAAACCATCCAACCCCTGAGAGGGAAGCTCCCTGAGGGCAGGGCCAGGGGTTGCTGCTCCTCTGTCTCCCCCACTTCAGAATTTGGTTTCTTAGGGAAGAGTAGGCACAAAAATGCACACTGGGCCTCTCCGATGACTTCACACCACTGGGAGGTATCTGAGGCCAGATTTGAACTCAGGACCTTCCATCACCAGGCCTGACTCTCAATTCGTTGAGCCACCCAGCCACGAGTTGTGGATTTGTCTTGCTTGATTGTATATTTATCACAAAGTTGTTGTTTTTTCCAATAAGGAGGGAAATGGAGAAGAGCAGAGCTTCCTTCAGAAAGCCAGTGCGTCTTCTCCATCCTCTTTCCCAGGAAGCCTCCCTGCTCTTTGGGAGCTGCCCAGCTGGCCCCCAAAGGCTCCTCCCCATCGTGGGGGCTCGGACTCTCCCTCGCCCTGCACAAGCAGATGGAACCCGGAGCTCATCGAGGCAGAGGGTGGGTGTGATGGAGGCCCGGCTGGTTGCTTCTGCTTGTGGCCTCTGGCCTTTCTGGGGCCCAAAGCTGGGCCAGCGGCTCAGGGTCAATGATTCATGGAGTTCGGACCTTGGGGAGATCAACGTCCACATTTCACATATGGGGAAACTGAGGCCCAGCGCGGTGCGGCCCTCCATCTCCGGGTCAGGGCTTGGATCTAGCGCTTCCCCTGAGGCCCGGCTGCGTCGACTCTCAGGCTGGCATTGAAGGGCACCAGGTGAGCGCGTGCCTGCACCTCCTCTTCCCCACTAGGAGGACTCTGTACCCTGTGGCCGAGGCGAGCCGACCCTCCCCCATGACGCAGGCACTTCCGCTGGGTCCCCCGGGAGAGGAGGTCACCGGAGGTCCCCCTCCCCTCCCACAGCAGCTGCTCCCTCTCCCCGCGGGCGGGCAGGCGGGCAGGCAGCCTCCTTTCTCCCGGCTCTCTATTTTCTTGGCCCCAGCTGTGCCCACATCAAAGGACAAGGGAAGCATCTCCTGCTCCCCCAGAGGGAGGCTGGGAGCTTCTGACGAGGAGGAGGCCGCTTAGAGACCTGCGGGGTCCCCTCCTCCCACTTCCTCTTTGGACCCGGCCCCCCCCTCAGCCCCCCCCAGCCTTCTGCCTTTCTGGGGGTCCCGGGGGCTGCGGGGCTGCTGGGCGAATGCCCTTCAAACCCAGGATCCCTCCCTCCCTCCCTCCCTCCCTCCCCGGCCACAAGCCCAGGGCTCGGGGGCTGCCCTCCCCCTGCCCCATCTGAAGCTGTGCGCCTGCAGGGGACCACGGA
This sequence comes from Monodelphis domestica, assembly GCF_027887165.1. NCBI lineage: Eukaryota > Metazoa > Chordata > Mammalia > Didelphimorphia > Didelphidae > Monodelphis > Monodelphis domestica. The sequence continues at coordinate 7,217,249 of NC_077231.1, forward strand.
GGGGAGGAGGGCCAGCCTGGGGGCAGGAGGGGCTCGCCTGAAAGGCTTGCTCTGCCAGGGCCAAGTGTCCTCCCTGCCCTTCTCTCTCCGCTCACGGGGAGGTCCAGAGACCCGTTTTGCCTCCCTGCCATGAAAATTCTTCCTATAAGGATGCTTGTTCCAAAGAGAAAAGAGGGAGTGAGCTCCCCGTCCTAGGAGGGGATTGGGCGGAAGGGATTCCTGCCTAAAAGGGGTGAGGTGAGAGGATCTGGGCCTCTGAACTGTGAGTTCTCTGGTTCTGGGACCCTCAGTCGGGCCCCATCAACCTTTCTGGCCTCACCTCTCCCTGCTTCCCTTCAGCCCCCCCACATTGCCCACAGTGTCCCCCATGCTCCCCCTTTTCCTTCTGCCTGGATTCTCTTTCCCAACTGCCGTCCAAGGCTCACTTGGCTTCCAAGGATGGTTCCGCTAAAATGGAGCAGGGAAGGACCAAAGGCAGCACGCCCTGAGAATGGGTCTGGTAGTGAGCTCCCCACTCCCAGAGGGAGCCCAGGGAGCCCAGAGCCAAGCATGCTCAGAGCAGCGGGGTGGGGCACGTTCCTGAGGGTGTTGGAGCCCGGCCTGCTTTCCCGGGGATGCCCTCCTTTGGGGACTCGGCAGGGGACTCCTCTGTCCTCAGGCAGCAGGTGGGGCCGGAGACGCTCCCTCAGGAAGAACTGTGGCTCCCCTCCCCTCCCAGACTGGCCCCTGTGCCCATGTGGATGATCCATCATGCCCCTCCCCTCCCAGACTGGCCCCTGTGCCCATGTGGATGATCCATCATGCCCCTCCCCTCCCAGACTGGCCCCTGTGCCCATGTAGCTCCATCATGCCCCTCCCCTCCCAGACTGGCCCCTGTGCCCATGTAGCTCCATCATGCCCCTCCCCTCCCAGACTGGCTCCTGTGCCCATGTGGATAATCCATCATGCCCCTCCCCTCCCAGACTGGCCCCTGTGCCCATGTGGATGATCCATCATGTCCCTCCCCTCCCAGACTGGCCCCTGTGCCCATGTAGCTCCATCATGCCCCCTCCCCTCCCAGACTGGCCCCTGTGCCCATGTAGCTCCATCATGCCCCTCCCCTCCCAGACTGGCCCCTGTCCCCATGTGGATGATTCATCATGCCCCTCCCCTCCCAGACTAGCCCCTGTGCCCATGTGGATAATCCATCATGCCCCTCCCCTCCCAGACTGGCCCCTGTGCCCATGTGGATGATCCATCATGCCCCCTCCCCTCCCAGACTGGCCCCTGTGCCCATGTAGCTCCATCATGCCCCTCCCCTCCCAGACTGGCCCCTGTGCCCATGTGGATGATCCATCATGCCCCTCCCCTCCCAGACTGGCCCCTGTGCCCATGTGGATGATCCATCATGCCCCTCCCCTCCCAGACTGGCCCCTGTGCCCATGTAGCTCCATCATGCCCCTCCCCTCCCAGACTGGCTCCTGTGCCCATGTGGATAATCCATCACATGCCCCTCCCCTCCCAGACTGGCCCCTGTGCCCATGTGGATGATTCATCATGCCCCTCCCCTCCCAGACTGGCCCCTGTGCCCATGTGGATGATCCATCATGTCCCTCCCCTCCCAGACTGGCCCTGTGCCCATGTAGCTCCATCATGCCCCCTCCCCTCCCAGACTGGCCCCTGTGCCCATGTAGCTCCATCATGCCCCTCCCCTCCCAGACTGGCCTCTGTGCCCATGTAGCTCCGTCATGCCCCTCCCCTCCCAGCTCCAACTCCTGGGCCCATGTAGCTCCATCATGCCCCTCCCCTCCCAGACTGGCCTCTGTGCCCATGTAGCTCCGTCATGCCCCTCCCCTCCCAGCTCCAACTCCTGGGCCCACAGTGCCGGTTTCTGCTTCTGTCCCCACATGTCCTGTTCAGGCCTGGAAGCAGCCACGGAGAACTTGATTGAAGCTAGTTTGCTGGGTCAGTGTGACCGGGAAGAAGCTGTCTGTGGCTCAGAGTGCCGGGGAAGGAGGTTATGGGGACCTGGGCCAGCCTGGCTGCCTGTTCTTGCTTACACACTCATCGGGTCGAGCTGCTCCCAGTTTCTCCCGGCAGCCTCACAAAAACATCCCAGGCCGGAGCCTCGGGCTGCCGTAGGAGCTGTAGAGGCAGAGGGAGGCTGCAGGGTTGGGGGAGGCTCTGGCCGAGAGGAAGGGCTGTGGGGGTGGGAGCGGCCCACATGCAGGGGATTTGGAGCTAGAAGGGCCCGAGGAGCCTCTTCGCCCATCCTCTCCTTTCCCCAAGGCCAGGCAGCCAACAGGGCAGAACCAGGCCTCAGATCCAGAGGGCTCATGCCTAGGTCGGTCCTGGGCTCTGGCCTTTAAGATCACAAAGCGTGTGGCAAGCGGTGAAAGGAATATGCACCCATTTTACGGAGGGGAGGTCTTGCTCTAAGCCAGATCTCTTCCTAGTCCTCAGCACTGTCCCCCCAAGATTGTGGGGGGGCCAGGCAGGACTTGGCACCTTCCCTGGGTCACCAATCCTGCCTTCGCTCTGGCTGGGCCTCTCAGGCCTCCGCAGGTCCCTTGGGCAAATGTGTGCCAGGCCTTGGGCGGTGGAGGCTGCGGGAGGGGGCCGGTCAGCATCATGCTAAGCACGGGGCTGGGGTCGGTCCCTGAAGGAAGGAGCTGCAGGCAAGGGGAAAGCTGGCGGCCTTCCAGCGGAGTCTGAAGGAAGGCAGGAAAGCCAGACGTGCGCAGGGAGTGTATTCCAGGCTGGGAGATGGATGCGGGGTGAAAAGGTGGGAGCATAAAGTACCTGGTGGGGAATAAATCGAGAGAAGCCTGGAGGTGTCGAGGGCCCAGACCTGGGCCTCGGGACGTCGGCTTCAGCCTCTACATGGATGATGGAGCCAAGTGGGCAGCCGGAGGCAGGGAGGCCAGCCAGAAGGCTACCTCAGCAGTCCGTGTGGGAGGGGACGAGGGCTGCGGCCCACGGGCGATGACGATGGGCGTAGAGAGGAGGGGACACGTGAGAGAATGGAGGGCGGACGGGGCAACCCTGGGCGCTGCGCTGGGCGGAGGAGGCCAGCGGAGGAGAAGAAAGGAGCCTAAAGCTGATGTTGGGGCCGGGGGAACGGGAAGCCCCGGTGGCTTCAAGGCCCTGAGACACGGAGAGAAGAGGGCAGCGAGACGATGAGTTCTTGCTGGAACTTGCTGGCTTTGAGACGTTTGGAACATCCGGGAGGCAGCTGATGGGAAAGGACCAAGAGGTGGGGTCAGGGAGAGCCCCACGGGACGGATGGGGTTAACGGCGTCTGGCCCCGCCCTCCCCTCACAGCTGAAGTCAGCGGTTACCATGGAGACCCGGGTGTGAATGAGCTGGGGGTGGGAGGGCCTCCTCCAAGATGCTCTTCCATTCTCCAGTGAAATGATATTTGTAGAGCACTTTGGAAACCTTCAAGTACTATCTGAATGGCGGCCTAGTTGTCGCCGCCGATGGAGTGATTCCTGGGAGAGATTGGCACGACATGTGCCGGTGACAAACCCGACCCAAAGGCCGCTTTGGCAGCTGAGTCTTCTCTCCCTCCGGGGTCCCTCCCCTGCCCCCATCCCGTCTCCACCGCCATCACTACCCACGTGACCCATCCCTCGCCCAAAGGCAGCCCCCAGCCCCTCCCTTCCACCGAGGGCGGTGGGCCGATGCCCTCATCTTCCTGGCCCAGTGGTACCTCCGGTGGCCCGAGGATGAGGCTCTGGGCCTCCATCCCTGTTCCTGAAATGACCGCTTTGGGCCAGCTGGCCTCCCAGCTCGCGCTTTTCCTTCTCCAGCCCAAGACTGATCCTGGCCAGGGAGAGGCCAAAGAAGGGTGACTTCCCCTTGGCCACAGAGACTGGCAGGGAGCCCCGGGGTGGGGGCTCCAGATAGTTCTCAGCTAAGGCCAGACTGTGTCTGGTGCTTGTGGTGTGACAGTGACTCAGTCGTGTAAGGCGCTTGGACGGGGCCGATGTGTGACTCATTCACCAACGGGGAGGACATCACTGCGGGAGCTTCAGAGCAGCCCCAAAGGAAAAAGTGTCCTTCCTGACTCCCTCTGGGAACCTCTACAGGCCACTTTCCCTGTCTGGGCCTCAACTTGCCTCTCTCTAAAATGGGCTCCAGAGTCCTTATAAGCCCAACATGACTAGAATCAGACTTCCCGTCTTTCTTGGTCATGTTCCTTCCGGAGACACATCCTCAAAGCCAGGCCAGGGGGTGTGAGGAGGACCAGGACAAGCATCTCCTCCTCCTCCCCCCTAGCCTTGTGCCTGAAATGACACCAAGTGAGGCCCATCTCTCCCATCCCCCATCTGCATTGCCCTCTTGGGGCTTCCCCATCTTGGGGTGGGAGGAGGTTATGAGACCCTTCTGTTGAGGCTGGAGCCAAGATCCCACGGGACAGAAAATGAAATCCGTGCCCACACTGCTCTGTGGTTTGGCTTCCCCTGCACAATAAGGAAGGATCTTGAACCCTGGGCTGCCCCCCCAACTTGTCCCCTTCCCCCCACATCCCCTGAAGGGTTCCAGGCCCCCCTTTGTCTCCTCCCTCCAAAGTCCCCACCCTTTGTCAGTGGCCACATATTTCCCCACCCCATTCAGAATCCTGGAACAATGGGAGAATGATGGGGACCCAACTAGGCCTCTGGGGCCCAGACCGACTTTCCAGGGTACAGGGATGGGCTCCCAGCTTGGCTCTCTTTTCTAGTCTCCCTGCCTGGCTATGCTGGGGATGGCAGCAACACCCCTCAGGGGTGCAGGAGCTGGGTGCCAGAGTCACAGGGGCCAGGCTAAGCCTCTCCAGCCCCCATCAATTTACTCACAGGAAGAATGGAGAAATTCTGCCCTCTGGGAGAAGGTGCAACCCCGGCCAGCATCCCAGGCTCCATCCTCAGCATTCTCTTCAACTTGGCCCTCTCTCCCCATCTTTGGGCTGTCCCTAGAATCCCTGGCCCTTCCCTCTCCTCACAGGGCCAGGCCAAGTTCCTCCCCTCATCTGTTTCTGATCCTCTCAGCTCTCCACTGGACCATCATAACTGTTGGTTGGGAGCAGATACAAGTGGCATGATGGATTGAGAGTCAAGTCTGGAGATGGAAGGTCTTGGGTTCAAATGTGACGAGCTGTGTGACTCTGGGCAAGTCACTTAACTCCCATTACCTAGCCCTTTTCTCTCTTCTGTCTTGGAATCAATACATAGCACTGATTTTAAGACAGAAGGTAAGGGTTAAAATTAATAATAATAATAGTTTTCCCTTCCTTGGACCTGTTTCACAGGACCAGGGATTCTCAGAGATGGTAGAGACCTGTCTCCCCCACCACAGAGTCCAAGCCAGACCTGGGCAGGATTCCCCTTGACACCCTCCCCAGCCTTTGTATGAAGCCCTCCAGTGGCAGAGAACCCCCTAAACCTCCCACTGACTCCTAGGCAGCCCATCCTCTTTGCCATCCACTGGGCTTGCCCTTTTGGTGCCAGAGACCTCTTACTCAGAACCATGTTCTTAAATATATAAAAAAGGAAACCAATCATATTGAGATGGAGCCATCAAACCATTAAAAAGTGCACCAGCCTCTTTTTTGAAAAGTTGAATTTGTGTTTAATAACGATTGGCACAATGCCCCCTGCCCAGGCAGTAGGCAGGCACCGACGTCTTCTTGCAAATCCTGCCTCTGCTCTGGGGTCAAGGCTAATCCTTCTCCTCTCCCCTCAAACATAGCTAGTGGAGCCCCTAAGTCTTCCTTAAGGGATAGAAAAAATGACTGGACTTGCTATTTCTTTGGCACTGGGAGGCAAGTCAAGGTACCAGTGCTAGTGGGAACCTTCAGTGAAACGTCTAGCCTTGAGAAGTTCCTGGAGCCCTGGGAGGCAGAGGGTTATCCATCCAGGATTGACCTGAACTGACCTCTCTGGCTTTGAGGCCAGCTCTCTCTCCTCTAGGCTAAGTACTTCCCAATTCCTTCCACCAACCCATGTCCAGCCTGATCCTTGGCTGCTCTCCTCTCTATCTGCTCCAACTTGTCATCCATCTTTCTGCAATATCACCTAGAACTGAGCACAATTTCTTTAGATGTTGGACTCCAATCCATTCTTTTCAGCTACTAAAGTTTCCTAATGCCCACATCTGGCCAGATGGCTTCCTTGCTCAGAAACGTTGACATTCATTGCCTCTAGGAGAAAGTCTAGACCCCTCTTACTGTTGTTCAAGGCCCCCTATAGGCTGGTGCCCTCTGATTTTGCCAGCTTCATCTCACATTTTTCCCTTGCACTTGTGCCAAAGCAATAGGTCATTAGGGCCTAGTGATGAGTTTTAAGGAGAGGAAGATTGGTCAGGCCATAGAACCAAAGATGGGGTAGACAGGAGAAGAGAAGTCAGAAGACCTATTTTAAAAAAAGGCTATTGACAGCTCTTTTGTGGTGACAAAGAATTGGAAACTAAAGAGATGTCCTTCTGTTGCTGAACAAATTGTGGTAGATGATGGTGATGGGATACTACTGTGCTGTAAGGAATGATGAACAGGATGATCTCAGAAAGAGCTGGAAAGACCTCCATGAACTGATGCAGAGTGAAATGAGCAGAACCAGGGAAGCACTGTACACAGTAACAGCAACATTGTGGAATGATCAACTGTGATAGACTTTGCTACTCTCAGCTATACAATTCTGAGGGAATTATGAAAAAGAATGCTTACCTCCCCAGTGAAAAAACTGTTGGAGTAGAAATACAGATGCAAACATATGATTAATCACTTGTTTATTTGGGTATATGATTGGGGCTTTTGATTTTATAAAATTATTCACCTACAAAAATTGAATAATATGGAAATATGTTTTATATGATAATACATATATAACCCAGTTTGAATTGCTTGTCAGCTCCAGGAGGGGGCAGGTAAGAAGGGAGGGAAACAATATGGATCATGGGACTTAGGAAAAACTTATGTGGAAATTTGTTATTGAAATCTAAAAAAAAAGAAAGAGGGTATTAAGAAAAAAAATTTTATTTTTTAAAATTTTATTTAATTGATTAATTTAGAGTATTTCCCCAGGATTACAAAAATCATGTTCTTTCCCTCCCCTTCCCCCAACCCCCTCCCATAGCTGATGCACAATTCCACTGGGTTTTACATGTGTCATTGGTCAAGATCTATGGATTAAGAAAATCAATGGGTCTTTAATAAGGGTAGTGGAGGTGAAGGCTAGAGAGGAGAGAATGGATAGGAGAGAGTATGGTGGCACAAGTGATAAATGAGGGAGAATGATTCATCAAATCAAGAAGTGTGACTTTAATCCCTAGAAATATTCTAGAGCACAAATTTAGAGGGATGGATTGTATAAAATTAGAAAGGGAGGCAGCCACTGCTAGAAGTTAACCCAGGAGATGCCCATTGGCCAGGAATGGCCACACCAGCTGTGGTCTGCAAATATCAGGGAACATTACCACTGAGGGAAACAATGAGGACGGTGATTACTGAGGAGAAGCATAAGGAGACTTCCCTATACTGATGCAAAGTGAAGAAGGCAGAACCTGGAGAAGAATATGCACAATAACTATAGCAATGTCAAGGAGAACTACAATTGGAAAATGATAAAAACTGAATGAAATATGGGGCAGTGAGATGGTTAACTGGTTAGAGAGCCAGGCTTAGAGATAAGAAGTCCTCAATTCAAATCTGCCTTCAGACACCTACAAGCTGTATGACTTTGGGCAAGTCACTTAACACCAACTACCTAGTCCTTGCCACTCTTGTGTCTTAGAATTAGAGCTCAGACAGAAGGTAGTTTGGGAAATAGATTTTTTAAATGACTGAGTAGGGCTCTCTAAAAACACAGAAGAAAAAAACTGCTGGATCACATGGGTCAATGGGGATATGATTGGAGATGTAGACTCTAAACAATCACCCTGGTGCAAATATTAATGATATGGAAATAGGTTTTGATCAAGGACACATGTAAAACCCAGTGGAACTGGGCATTGGCTACCGGGAGGGGGAAGGGAGGAGAGGAGGGAAAGAACATGATTTTTGTAACCTTGGAAAAATATTCTAAATCGACTAATTAAGTAAAATTGAAAAATGTCATTTCCAGGGAAAAAAAGTAAGGCTCTTTGGTAGGGGACATCCTCCTAATTCCACGGCCAGCATCTCTGTCCCGAGTCACAAAGGGCAATCCAAGAGTTTCCTGGTTCTGGGTCACTGCATGCACCACCAGGCCAGGCAGCCTCAGTGTGTATAGGTGTGAGTGTGTATGTATGAGTGTGTGTCCCCCCTCCCAGGCAGGGTATACCCCGTCCAGGAAGGAGAGTGCTGGCCTGCAGGGGGTGCCCTTGCTCCTCGGTGGCTGCACCCTAGTAGAGGTTGTCTGAGGTCACTGAGGACACCCTGGGAGGAGAAAGGAAGGAGCTGGGGATTAGTCTGAGGAGAGGGTGCCCAAGGGGAAGCCAGGAAGGAAGAGAAAATGAAGAGATGCAGCTGAGGGCCTGAGGGGCTTGCCTGAGGACCTTGCTGGCCAGAATGGGGGAGGAGCTCGGGAGGGAGAGCTGCCCTCCGAGGGTCTGAAGGGCCCCAGAGGGCAGAACCAGGAGCAGATTGAGGCTTTCTAATCATTAGTGCCATACAGAGATGAAATGAGAGGTAGTGAGTTCACCATCATAGGAGGTCTTCCAGTGAAAGCGACAAGACCACTAGGCTTGTAGAGCTGATGGGGAGAAGGTTTGAAGAGACTTGGGGTGAGGCCCCAGAGGAATGAGAGGTCTCTGAGGTCCCTTCTAAAACCAGAGTCCATGATTCATCTTTTAGGGGACTCACCATGCTTGCCAGGTCTTCTCTCTAGCCATCTCTGTGAACTGTGTTGAAGGTGGGGGTAGTAAATGAGAGAAGCATCCCACTCTGGGGACTGGGAATGGGGTTGCTCCTTCTGGACCTCCCAAAAGTGACCACTCTGTGGGTCAGTGGGGCAGGACTCCAGGCCCTGAGGACCCAGCGACTGGGGCTCCGGCCACACAGATTCCTCCATTTGAGTCTAGTGGGCAGGACCATTGCCTAAACCCAGAAAGGACACTTTTCTAAAAGTCACGAGATTGAGGGTTGTAAAGGACCTCTGAGGCCGTCCATCCCTTCATTTGATAGATGAAGAAACTGAGGCTTATAGATGGCTTCCTGCTTCCTGGAACCTCCCAAAGCTCAGGGCTGCCGACTTCCTCTCTCCTGCCCTGCTTTTCTCCTTCTTTCTTCCCCATGGATGGCACTGCCAGGCTCTGGGAGAGAGGCCATTCCAGCTGTAGGAGGCGGGCATGCACAAGGCCTACATTGGCACCTGGAGAAGTGAGGGGCAGTCACTGTCAGCCATTGTCCCCTCTGAAGCTGGTGCCCGGCTGGATGCTCTCCTTAGTCAATTAGCCCTTCAGTCTACTGGCCAACTGGGGTTGACCGTGTCCCCTCCTGGGTGAGGGCCACGATTTGGGCTTGTCCTGTGTGGGGAGAAGCAGCCGGACTCCGGCCTTAGGAATGGGAAATGCTTTCTTCAACTGTCCTGTGAGGGGGGGACAGCAAGGATTCTCCTCCCACTTTGACCAAGGAGGGAACCAAGGCTCGGCAGGGTCACACACAACGAGGAAGAGCCAAGTGGAGGCCTTCCTCCTGCCCCATGTCGCTGGGACGGGCAGTGTGGAATCCTGGTCCTCCATCAGTGGTGGGCTTTGGGGGCATCAAGGGACTGTACTCTCAGCTGCTGGAATCCCAACCTGGTCCAGATCCTCCTTAGATGCCTCCTCCTGGTTCTAGCTCTGACTTTGCTCCTCCGTACCTGGGTGATGATGCAAAGCGTGGTACCTGCCTGGGCCTCAGTTCCCTTCTATGTGAACGAATACAAAAGGTTCTACTAGACACTCCCACCGTGCCTATCACTGTCATAAGTCTGGGGGACGCAAGAACAAAAGCAAGACACTTCCGGCCCTCAGAGAGTTTGCATTCTATTGGGGGGAGACCACCCAAGTGGGGGATGATGGCCAGGGAGGGGTGTTCTGGACAGCAAAGTGCTCCCCCGGGGGCCTAAAGCCCTTCTTCATAGAGGGGATCGGCGAGAGGATAGTCTTAGGGAAATGCTGGTGATAGCGGGGCTACATGGATTGTAATTAGATTTCCTAGTGGGGTCATGACTCTGAGTTGTGAGTAGGAAGCGATTTCAAGATGGTGCCCGGGGACTGCCAGATTGGGTCCATTATTTAGGGAGGGAAAGAGATGGCTGTATCCCTGGTGCATCCAAAGCCCAGAGCAAAGTGACCAGAATTGGACTTGTGTCCGAGGAGGTCACCAGCAGGAGTGGGGATGGGGGTGCAACAGCTCCCAAGGTGAGGAGGGGGCTATCCCCAACCCCAGAGAGCTGAAGGAAGGCCTGGCAGCTTGTGGTTGAGTCTCTAAGGCACAAACCTTCCGTCCCCTCTGCCAGATGACTCCAGAAGGGACCCTGGTGTCCACAGAGGGTCCACGAGGTTGTGATTGAATTCTGAACAGACTGGAAAACACTGCTCTTTGCTAATGTAATCACCCAGCAGCTTTTATCCCAAAGAGAGCATCTAATCGGATGAGTAGCTAAAGCCACTGAAGGGGAGGGAGCTGGGATGGGCAGCCCCCTCCTGCTGGGCCTAATGCACTCTTGAAGGGACACAGAACATGGCCTGAAGGCTCCAATTCCCCCCCCCCACCCCCGCCCCTGTCTCGGGTCCTTAGGGAGATGGGGGTGGTGGGGGATGGGGAGAGACACGCCATTGACCTGTTCACGTAGCAGCCCTAGTCACCTTCCTGGCCCCTTAGTATTCCTCATTTCTGGGCATGGAGGAGGGAGAGAGATGGGGGCAGGGAGGATCTTCTAGCATGATCTACTTGAATAACCTCATTTTACAGAGGAGGAAACTGAGGCCCTGAGACTTAGCCCGGGTCACCCAGCTGATAAGTGTCAGAGGTATCAGCTTCTAACAACTCCTCATCCCTCCTTCAGGCCTGCTTAATAATCCCACCTAGACTGAAGAGAATGAGAGAAAAGGAGAGAAAGAGAGAGTGGGAGCCAGAAAGAATGAGGGAATGAACAGGGGAAGGGGCAGAGAGAGCTCACCTGGCTGGATTCCCTACCCGGGCCCAGAATGAGTGTCTGGGGACAAATGGAGAGGCATCTTCTCCAGTCAGTCACTTGGGGAGCCTGGGAATGGGGGTACCAGATGCTGGGCTGAGGAGGAGTTTCCAGAAAAGGTGGTCCCAGAAGAGGCTGGAGATGGGCAAGAGGTGAAGGATCCCTGTCCAGAAAGAGCCAAGGAGCTCTCTTTCACTGAGTGGATCAGAAATAAAATGTGCCTCCGTCCACGAGCCCCCATCAGTGGTGACACCTTGCCAGGCCTGCGTTGGCAGAATCTCTTACATCTCTCCTCTTCCCTCACTCTGGTTCAAACATTATTGGCATCATCTCGTAATTGGTCTCCACCAGTCCCTCCTCCACATAGCCACCAAAGGGATTTTCTTAAAGCTCAGATCTTACCATGTCATTCTCCGCTCTATAAACTCCCATGGTTCCCTGTTGCCACTTAGGTAAGGTCCAGGAGCCTCTGCCTGGCATTTAAGTCCCTCACCCACCTATTCCCCCCCCCCCATTCCCACAGTCTTGTTTACACTTCCCGTAATCAGCCATCTGGCCCCAAAGCTCTTCTTACGTTTCTTCTTGGCCAACGCTCTGGCCCAAACTACATGCAGTGATCTGTCCTCGCACCCATAGTCCCCCACCTTTACGAAGAAGGGACAAAGGCACGCTCTTTGTGCGTCTCTCTTCCTTGAGGCCAAACTTGGCCATTATGGCAATTTCATGGCTTTCCACTTAGCGTGTTATCTCACAGCGGAACGTTGTGTTGACATTGTCGAGCTGGTCCATGACCTTCCCGGGCCACAGCTTGTTTGGCCATCCCTCAGCCAAGAACATCTGCTTTGTCTCTGGTTCTTGGCTACCGAGAAAAGTGCCGGCTCTCCTTAGGGAGTTTCCCCCAACATCTGGCCTCAATTTGACTCTGTGGCTTGCCTGGGTCACCCTCCCTTCTGCCCTCTGGGGCCCAACTTAACAAATCCAATCTCTCTTCCCAGGATGACCCCTCAGACACCCGAAGATGGCCCTCGTGCCTTTCCTGGGCCTTCTCTTCTTCAGGCTCAACACCTCCAGTTTTTTAGGCAGCACCCACAAGCCAGAATCTGCTGGATTTCTCAGCTTTCCTTCTAAGTTGTCTCAGGGCATTTCAAAGGGGGGAGAGAACTGACAAAGCCAAGCAGTCTGGGGGCTCCTCAACCTGGGGCTTGAGGATGGGGGTGGCAATGAGGAATTGGGCTTCTGGGACAGGGAGACAATTCTTTCTGGAAGGTTTCCCAGCATCCTCAGCCACCATGGATGGCCCTGTGGATGGAGTGAAGCCAAGAGAGATGGGCCAGTGCTGTGGGTGAAGAAGAAGGCTCAATCAGTTCAGACCTGACTCTACCTGGCTGTGTGACCACAGGACCGTCCTGTCACTCTCTCGACCTTCACTCCACCTGAAAAGGGATGAGAACAAACTAAACTCGGGCCCTCGGTCATTTCCCCCCAGGCAGCACAAAGAACAAGCCAGATTTCCTCCCTGTAACAGATGCTCCAATTTGTGAAGGCAGCTGGCCCCTTCCCCACCCCCAGCCTCAGCTAAAGGGTCCGCGTTCCTGAAAGGCGTGCTTTGGGCTGCCGGGAGCCTGGAGACTCAGGAAGCCAGGATCGGGTCAGTTTTAGATCAGTGGAAGTCTGCCTTTCTCGCTTCTCTTCTCCTCTCCTCCTTCCTCTACTCTGTTTTTCTTCTGGAATAAAGGAAAAGCATTTATCAAGCACTGGGTGCTCTGTGCCAGGAGCTCTATGAAAGGGAGAGGCTCCAAAGCCTAAAGGAAGAGAGTGCCCGTCCTCAGAGAGCTTCCATTCTAGAGGGGAAGTCAATATTGTATACAGAAGAGAGAGGAGCAAGGGCAGGAAGGGGAGAGGCACACATGTGGGGTGCACAGGTCTGGTGCAGAGGTGCCTGTCCAGGTGGAACGGAGCAAGAGGGGGACATGGCCTGGCGAAAGAATGCCAGGAGCCCTGGTGGGCTGGTTCACACACAATCGCCGAACCCGGATCGAGGGAGGTGCTCCAGAGATGAATGGGTTACCTTTCTCAGGACGTGGAGCCTATGCTCTGGAAGATGGGGTAGGCTGGTCCAGGCGGGGTGGAGGAGGTCATCTGTGGCAGCGGGCAAGTGATGGAACATCCTGGCTAGATGGGACTGAAAGTGGAAGCCTTCTTTTCCTTATCATGGTGGTGGTGGGCTACTGGAAAGCCCCCTTGGCTGGACTCCAGTCCCATCTTGGCCATGCAGTGCCCCTCTCTGGACCTCAGTCTCCTCTTCTTCTTCCTCTTCCTCAAATGAGGGTGACCTCTAGGGTCTCCTCCAGTGGTGATGCTCTAGAATTCTTTCCTAGAGGGCCCCCCGCTAGGTGCAGGCACCCACTGAAAGAAAGAGGACAGATTTGCTCAGAATTACCCAATATACTCCAGGCCAGAGTTTCTCAGGCTGACGGGAAGAAGAGGACAAGGGCAAGAGCTCCTGAAGAGGGTGTGCTCGGTGGATGGAGGCTTCCTGGAAGAGGCGGTCCTAAGGTAGCTCTGAAGAGGAGAGATTTGGCCAAATTTAGCAGAGGAGGAGGTAGAGGAAGAAGAGGGAGAGGGATGTGTGACCTCCCATGAGGAGACTCTTGCTGGAACTTAAAGAGAGGAGAAGGTAAAGCCATGAGGCTCCCCAAATCCCTGACCAGCTAGAGGAAGGGGAAGTGGAAGATGTCGACGACGACGACGACGACGATGGCTTCCCTAGGTCTCTTCTCTCTGCAATGGCTTGGCTTCACCCTTCAGGTCTGGAGGCTTCTGCCCTCCTGTTTGTCATCATGGGGCCTTCGAGCCCAGTGTCTGGTTTAATTCCCTCATTTTACTGATCAGGAAGCTGAAGGGGAGGTGGGGAATAGACATCTCTTCCGACAGTCGCCTGGGGAGCCAATGTCATCGCTCTATCCCTGGCACACGGGCTAGTGCAGGAGGGATGGAAGTCTCCCTTGGCACGCTGGCCCAGTTGCTGCCTGCTGGGCACTGCTTTCCCTCCTCCCAGAAGGGCAGCCTCTCCCAGGGATGAAGAGGTGCCCTTCTGGCAGGCTTGTTCTTCCTCCCTCCTGGCCATTGGCTGATCTCTTCTGGCCTTCTCCCAGCCACCTCTGGGAGGTGGGCACTCACTGGTGGATCTGAATAGTCATGGCCACCAGAATGGGACAGGTCTTGGAGGAAGAGGGTGGAGAGGAGGAGGAGGAGAAGGAAGAAGGGGATGTGGGGGGAATAAAAGGCAAGGAGGCCATTGGGGAGACAGAGGAGGAGGAGAGGAGGAAAAGCGGGCACAGCTTCCTGTTCTCCTTTGCTCTTCTTCTCTTGGCTGCCTCTATTCTGGGGGGCTGACGGCTGGATTGGGGAGTGTCTGCCCCACTGCAGTGAGTTTGTACCTCAAGAGCCCTGGACTGTGGGGCCCAGCTTTGCATTTGCCACCTGTGCATCCTCTGGGCCTCAGTCTCATCTGTAAAATGGGGGCTGCATTAGAGGGCCCTTGAGGTGTTCTCCAGCTCCAAATTTTATGCCCCTCAGGGCTGCCTAGTCCTGTCTGCCCTGACTCTCTGGGTGACCTTGGCAAGTTGTCCAATCATCGATGAGGGGCAGTGGGGCGGCCCTAGAGATGGGAGGTCCTGGGTTCCAATCTGACCTCAGACACTTCCTAGCTGGGTGACCCTGGACCAGTCACTTCACCCCATGGCTTAGTCCTTACTGCTCCTCCACCTGGGAACGGATACCCAGAAGTGATTCTAAGACAGAGTTCAGGGTTTAAAAACCCAGGGTGTATTGGGAACGTGACTGGGTTTTAAGCCTGCCCATCTGGGTTGTTTGAATTTGTCTCCCAATAAACACTGACCAGCTCCTGCCCTCGAGGAGCTTCCATTCTAAAAGGTTTCCAAGCTTCCTGTAAGCAGGGCCCTCCTGAATCTTATATGCCACTTCCTACGGGTGAGACCTTGGGTAAGTCTCTTTGCTTTTCCAGGCCTTGGTTTCCCCTTTTGTCAGATGGGATGCGATCTGCTTCTCAGGAATGTTGGAAGGCCTATGAAATACCCCGAATGGAGTGGGGTTCTCGGGGGTCCTCAGCTCCCGTCCGCGCCCTCTCAGCCAGGGAGAGGGCAGAGATGAGCCTGCTTTGCGCTTGGGGGACTTTCTGGGAAGCGGGGGGAGGGATGAGCACAGACAGGGAATTTGGAGCCGTCCCAGGAAACTTCCTGCACATTCCATGGCAGGCCAGGAAGGGACAGTTGGTCCTGTTGGGAACTTGTTTTCCTTCTGTCTTCCCAGGCTGGAAAGTCCCCAGCAGAGGCCGGCAGCAGCCCCCCCCCCCCATCCACGGACCATTCCCAGAAGGGCAGAGAGGGAAGAACTCCCCCTTTCCAAACAGTTCTCAGCAAGGGTGCCTCCTGCACCCCATTTAGGCCCTTCTTTCCATGGGCTGCCAGGCCACACCGGGAGATTAGAACCCGGCCAAGGCAGGACTTGGTTGCCTCGGAGAAGGAAGAGAGCTTTTGAAGAGGGTGAATCAGGTGGGCTTCCTGGAGGAGGGGGTGTCTGAGCTGGGCGGGGGATCTTCATGAGAGCCCTGGATAAGCAGTAAGCCCCTGGGTGGGTGGGCCTGCGAGGGGAAAGATGGGAAGAGCCAGGCTCCCCAGTGAGGAGTTCTCTCAGCCCTGCCCTGGACACCCCGCATAGCTGAAGCCCTGTGTCATGCTCGTCTTCTGGAAAGCTGGATCAGACAGGAGCAATCTGGGATGGGGCTTATCTGGGCTTCCAGCAAGGCAAAGCCGGGAAATCACACTGTGAGGTCACCGGAGGGGGGGCGTCGGGGTGCATCCCGGAGCCTCCACCCAGAGTGGAGTCTTCTCTGGGCCGGACCAGCATTTCCTGGCCTTGGCCAGCAGGGAACCTTCCTGCCCCCACAGCCCCCGTGGGCCTCCCCCTGGCCTCTGGGGAGGCCAGCTCTGTCCCTCTCAAACTATTATGTTATCAACACCAACAGATGATTTATTTTTAAGGTAATGAGTTCCCTGTCATGAGAAGCCTGTCGAAGTCTTGACCTTTTATTGGTGATAGATCCTATCAAAGCTCTTCTTGCCCAGGGCAAGGTTGGGCTGCCAGGCTCTAAGAGGACACCCTCTCCAGCTCAGAGGCTGTGTTCAGGAGGGTAAATGCAGGGAGCCCTAGATTGGCACTCAAGGACCTATTTCAGCGCTGGCCCCCCACAGCCTTGGAATGTCGTCTCTGGGCCTCCCCTCCATGGCTGTATGTCCAGCTCCCCGAGAGTGTCTGGGCCCCCAGTTCCCGCCTCTCCTCGTGGTGCAGATGGCAGAAAGGAGCTGCTCCCTGGTAAGTCCTTCCCGCAGCTCCCTCTGCCCCCTCCTCCATCCTCTGCCAGCTCAGAAAGAGAAAAGCTGATGGAAGGAACAGGCTGGGTGTCGGACCCTGGTGAAATCTCTGGCCTTCCTCCTCTCAGTTCCACCGGCACAGTTTGTCATGGAGCTGGACTCTGCCCTGGGGACAGACAGAGCCCCGACAGGGACAGGGACAGAGCCTTTTAAAAAAACAACCCTTCCCTTCTGTCTTGGAACCAATTCTGTGTATCAGCAATAAGGGTTAAGTGACTTGCCCAAGGTCACCTAGGAAGTATCTAAGGTCACATTTGAACCCAGGACCTCCCATCTCTAGGCCTGCCTCTAACCCTAGTTCCATTTCTAACCCTGACTCCAGATGGTGTAAGCCCCAGAACCAGCTCTCCAAGGGACCTCAGAGGCCAAGAATGAGCTGCATCTCTAAGCAGGAATCTCAGCAATGGTCTGGGCCTCTCCCATCATGTTTTCGGTGAGTCCATGCCACTCTGGGCCAGTTCTCCCCATTAGGGAATCTCCCTGACTGCCCTTTGATCCAGCCATAGCACTGTTGGGATGTTCCCCAAAGAGATAATCAGGGAAAAGACTTGTACAAGAATATTCATAGCTGCACTCTTTGTGGTGGCCCAAAATTGGAAAACGAGGGGATGCCCTTCGGTTGGGGAATGGCTGAACAAATTGTAGTATATGTTGGCGATGGAATACTATTGTGCTAAAAGGAATAATAAACTGGAGGAATTCCATGGAGACTGGAACAACCTCCAGGAAGTGATGCAGAGTGAGAGGAGCAGAACCAGGAGAACATTGTACACAGAGATGGATACATTGTGGCACAATCAAATGTAACTGACTTTGCTACTAGCAGCCAGGACAATCCAGAGGGCCTTATAAGAAAGAACTGTGGGAGCGGAAACACAGAAGAAAAACAACTGCTTGATCACATGGGTCGAAGGAGATATGACTGGGGATGGAGACTCTGAACAATCATCCCAGTGCAAATACTAACAATATGGAAATAGGGCTTGATCAAAGACACGTATAACGCCCAGTGGAAATACTTGTGGGCTACAGGGTGGGGGGAGGGGAAGGAAAGACCATAAATCATGTAACCATGGAAAAAATATTCTAAATTAATTAATTAAATACAATTTTTACTAGAATCTGAAAAGATTCTCTCTCGATTAACAAGCATTTATTCTGTACACACACAGAGAGAAATAAAACTCTTGTGACAAAAAAAAGGAACTTGTCCCTGCTGCCCCGCCTGAGTCTTCCACTGTGCACCTTCCTGGAAGTCCTCCTGGTCCTGCACTCTAGGGCTAGGCAGAGCCTGGCTCATGACAGGACATGGTGGGGAGCAGTTATTAGGCACCTTTGCTGGCAATACAAAGAGGCAAACAGCCCTGCCTTCTGGGAGCTGACAGCTCTGGAGGCGGTTATCACTTGCCCCAGCTCCCAGCCTTCACCAAGCTAAACACTCCTGGTGCCCACGATTGACCCCAAGTTGGGGAGGGGCCCCACGGCTCCCCCCAACCTCGGCACCCACCTTGGGCCACTTTGTGACTCATTCCTAAATGGCAGGGCCCAGACCTGGGCCAGAGGTTCTGGGGGGGCCTGGCAGGGCCTAAGACTCTTGGGGAACTCAGGTCCTCCCGAAGGTCAAGGCTGCTGTCAGGCCCCTGATCTTCTCAAGGGGGACCCCAAAGAATCTCTTCCTGCTCAGAAATCACCATGTCTGCCTCCTCAAAGTGACCCTTCAAGGCAGCCAGTGGGAGCAAAAGCCCAGGTGCCTCCTCCCTCAGGTAAGGAAGGGAATGTGAGGAAGGGAATGCCAGGATTAGTATTCCTTTTATAGACAAGGAAACTGAGTGCTCTGAGAGGGAGAGTGACTGGTCTAAGGTCACACAGCCAGGAAACACAAGACCTGGGACTTGAACTCGCTCTCCTGCCTCCAAGAGCCCTTTCCTCTACAATCCACTTCTTTCCACAATACAGATACTTTTGTTCATTAGCTAACTCCATCCTGCTAGTCTGGCTCAAGGTCCTTGTCACTTGGCTCCTCAGCCCGCACCCCCAAACTGTTGTCACCAGCCTCTCTGCCTCTCCCACCTTCCTCCCTCCCTCAAGGCAGGAGAGGCCCCGCAGACCTGACAAAGAGCTGGAGGAAGAGCACTTAGGAGGGGGACACACTCAGCTCTCCCCAGCCCAAGAAACCCTGGAATCGGTCCCTCAAGCCGTCACTGCTCACCTCCTCTCCCTGGGCTTTGCCTGAACTCTACTTAGACCGTCTGTCTATCCGTCTGTCTGTCTGTCTGTCCACCTTCCTATCTATCTTTCTATTTGTCTGCCTGATCCACCTTTTTATCTATCTGCCTCTCTGTCTGTCCGTCCATCCGTCCATCCATCCATCCATCCATCCATCCATCCATCCATCCATCCATCCATCCATCCGTCCATCCACCTTCCTATCTGTCTGTCTGTCCGTCTGTCTACTATGATTACTTATTTTTGCTCTCCTCGAAGCAGCTCGGCCCCCTGGGCCCCTTGGGAGAGACCCGGAAGCCTGGCCACGTCTCCGGCCGCCTTGACCACCATTTCTTCTCGGGCTTTGATGGAGACGTCCCAGAACCAGAGAGCCTTGGGAAGGCCGCCCTCCTGGGAAGGGGCCCCGGGGAGACGCAGCCTGGGGACGGTTCCTTTGGCCACAGCACAAGTCGAGAAGACTCGGACAAGCAGGTTGGGCTCGCCTCGAAGGGCCGGATCCCGGACTCTGGAGGGCCTGGATGGGACTCGGTCCGAGGAATGTGACCTGTCCAGGGTCTCACGGGAGGCCCCAGAGAGGCTGCCCCCCCGGCTCCTCCCCACTGGAACATTTGGATTCTGGACTCGATTTCAATGCCAGGCGTTGGCAGGGAAGTCACGGCTGACCCAGTAGTTTTCTGTCCTGAAAAGGGAGGCTCCGTGGGAGGACGCCGCGAGCGGGGGGCTCCCTGGGGCTGGCCGCGGGCAGGACCAGGAATGCTGGCTGGCAGCAGACCCAGCCTGGGCCCCTGGAATGTGAGGCCGCCTCTCGCTCCGGAGGGCGTCCTTCAGGCCAGATTGGCCACAGGAATGCAGAGGCTGCAGACCAAGCCGTGCCCACAGCCACATCTGTGAAATGGGGACAAGAGGCGCGGCTAGAAAGCACGCTGCCAACCACGAGGCGGCACGGAAATGGGAGGGCCCAGAAAGGGGACCCTCGGGGGCCTGGGGAGCTTGGGGCACCCCAGTCTGGGGGATAGAGGGGGGCCTGGGGAGCCTGGGGCACCCCAGTCTGGGGGATAGAGGGGGCCTGGGGAGCCTGGGGCACCCCAGTCTGGGGGATAGAGGGGGGCCTGGGGAGCCTGGGGCACCCCAGTCTGGGGGATAGAGGGGGGCCTGGGGAGCCTGGGGCACCCCAGTCTGGGGGATAGAGGGGGGCCTGGGGAGCCTGGGGCACCCCAATCTGGGGGATAGAGGGGGCCTGGGGAGCCTGGGGCACCCCAGTCTGGGGGATAGAGGGGGGCCTGGGGAGCCTGGGGCACCCCAGTCTGGGGGATAGAGGGGGGCCTGGGGAGCCTGGGGCACCCCAGTCTGGGGGATAGAGGGGGGCCTGGGGAGCCTGGGGCACCCCAATCTGGGGGATAGAGGGGGGCCTGGGGAGCCTGGGGCACCCCAATCTGGGGGATAGAGGGGGGCCTGGGGCACCCTAGTCCAGGGGGCACCCTAGTCCCGGGGGGCACACTAGTCCGGGGAGCTTCAGGACAGATGGGGCCTGGACTCCAGGCGGAATAGGAGGGTGACTCCACAGTACGTGGAATGTTCCTGGGAGGAGGTCTAGGACAGTCAGGGAGAGCCGGGCTTCGGGGGTCCCCTGGGAGGGAAAGGATAAGGTGCCCCACTGGAGGCCCTGAGCCTCCCCCTGCCTCCCCCCACACCCCTGGGAGCCCCAAGAGCCCGCCACAGGGCTAGAGAGGAATTCCTGGGCGTCAGGAAACTCTGGGCTCCCCCTGCCTCCGCCCGCCCACACTCATTCCCTTCCTAGGGGTCTGCCCCGGGAGACCCATGCAGCTCCCTCCACAGCCAAGCCGGCCGCACCTCCAAAACGAGCCACCTCCTGCCTCCTCCAGGAAGCCCTCCTTGCCTCCTCTAACCTCGGGGCGCTCCTGTGCCAACGGAGGTGGTGCCAGCCCAGGGCTTTGGCCCGGCCATCCCAAACAATCCAGGATGGGGGGATCCCAGGACTGGGGGATGGGCCGGGGCCCCTGGCATCTGAGAAGGACCACAGAAAGGAGGAGAAGCACCAAGGGGGGCAGGGGGGAGCCCCCCAGGCTGGGCCTGGCCACAGGACCTAACTGCTGGCTGTGAGATCTGTGGAGGGCCCGTTCTGCCAGGTAGTGAGCTCCCCGTGCTCTCTGGGCTTCCCGTGGACAGATGCCCACAAGGGGGGCGGGGCGGGGGAGGGGCTTCCTGGCCCCTGTTACCCTGTTATTGTTCCCTGTGCTGGGGTCCAGCTGCCTTTCCTGTTTATCCCGGACGCTGCCCGGGGGCATTCCTGAGGAGGCTGCGGACAATGAGGCCATTGGGGCAGGCACGCGCGGGGCCCCCAGGCTGGCTGCCCGGCTTTCCTGTCTGGGCAGGAAGGGGCCCCCTGCCCCCCCAGGCCACTTGCTGGAATCAACACATGAGCTCATCCCTGAGGGGGGGGCGGAGAGAGAGGAATGGGGGGGTCGGCAGGCCCGGACCCAGGCGTCCCTCCCTCCCAGCTGCCCTCCAGACAAAAGGAGAAACTCTAGCCTGGCCTTCAAGGCTCCCGTGGGGGCTCCCACCTCCCTCTCCAGATCTGTTCCTCTTCCTGTGGGCTCTGCTATGGGGGGACTCCTGGGAGGCCCGGGGGGCTCCCTTTTTCTGGGGCGCCCTTGGTGTAGAGTAGGCACAGAATAATCCAGATCTCCCCTCCCGTCTCCTGACCAGGGTCCTTTCCTACCTCTGGGCACTTGCCCAGGCCGTGGGCCTCCTTTCTCCCCTCGCACCCACACCTCCCTCTGGCCTGTGTAGCTGGTGTCAGAGGAATGGGGGCTCCCTGAGGGCAGGGACTGGCTTCCCCAGCACCCCTTGCCGGCCTGGCACACAGTAGGCATCTATTGGACACTTGTGGAATTAAATTGCCCCCTGGGGGGCCACAACACCCTAGTCCTGGCTCGGCCATCCCAGGGCCTCAGTTTACCCTTCTGTACAATGAAGGGGGTGGTGAGGAGGTCCCTTAGGCCCCCCCAGTTCCAGAAGGGGGTGATTTTTTCCTGCAATTTGGGGTCATCTGATGCTTCCCCTGGCCCCCCCCCATTGTCCCTTCTTGGCTCCCCAGGCTGAGCTGCAGGCTCTCAGGGGAGCCTCCCCAGCCAAGGACTGTCCCTGCTGAATGGGTGCCCGAGGCGGGGGAGGGGGGAGGGGGGAGGGGCCTCCCTGGGCTGCTCCCCAGCTCCTGGCCCTGCCCACTGCAACCCCCCTGGGTGTCCTGGCCAGTCCTTCATGCTTGGCGGGAGGAGGGGTGGGGGCGGCTGCTGGGAAGCCACAATAGTCGCCTTGTGGGGCCCCGAACTCCGCCCAGGAAACTCCTCGCCCACCCAAATGGGGGCCCAGAAGCCAAGCATTCTTGGGATGCTCCGGGGTGCAGGAGGCAGGCCCAGCCCGGCTTCCTGGCCGCTCGGCCTCCTCCCATCCCAGGACCTTCCTTCCAGCTGTTCTCGGCCTCTCCCTGGCTGCAGAGGCCCTTGTCCTCTCTCGTCCCCAGCCCTTGGCACAGAGGCTGGGCACACACAGGGCACTGATCTAGGGAAGGTGCCCAGTGGGCACACACAGGGCACTGATCTAGGGAAGGTGCCCAGCACACACACAGGGCACTGATCTAGGGAAGGTGCCCAGCACACACAGGGCACTGATCTAGGGAAGGTGCCCAGTGGGCACACACAGGGCACTGATCTAGGGAAGGTGCCCAGTGGGCACACATAGGGCACTGATCTAGGGAAGGTGCCCAGCGGGCACACACAGGGCACTGATCTAGGGAAGGTGCCCAGCGGGCACACACAGGGCACTGATCTAGGGAAGGTGCCCAGCACACACACAGGGCACTGATCTAGGGAAGGTGCCCAGCACACACAGGGCACTGATCTAGGGAAGGTGCCCAGTGGGCACACACAGGGCACTGATCTAGGGAAGGTGCCCAGTGGGCACACACAGGGCACTGATCTAGGGAAGGTGCCCAGTGGGCACACACAGGGCACTGATCTAGGGAAGGTGCCCAGTGGGCACACACAGGGCACTGATCTAGGGAAGGTGCCCAGTGGGCACACATAGGGCACTGATCTAGGGAAGGTGCCCAGTGGGCACACACACAGGGCACTGATCTAGGGAAGGTGCCCAGCGGGCACACACAGGGCACTGATCTAGAGAAGGTGCCCAGTGGGCACACACACTGGGCACTGGTCTAGGGGAAGGTCCCTGGTGCACATCCTTGCCACACAG
Organism: Monodelphis domestica; assembly: GCF_027887165.1. NCBI lineage: Eukaryota > Metazoa > Chordata > Mammalia > Didelphimorphia > Didelphidae > Monodelphis > Monodelphis domestica. The sequence continues at coordinate 7,240,323 of NC_077231.1, forward strand.
AGCAGAAACCTGGCCCACTCAGGACCTCTACTCACCCCCTGTGATCAGGGCAGAGGGTGGAGGTCTGGAGAGGAAGGAAGAAAGGGGGATGGAAGGAGGCAGGATGGGGGAAAGGGACAGCCTGAGTGGGGGGCCACCCCAAAGCACAGCATAGGAGCTCAGCTTCAGGAGGGGCCCTGGAGGCTGCAGAGCTCAGGCTCCCCCCCTACAGAGTCAGAGGCTCAGGCCTCTGGCCAGATGCATCCTCCGGGGGAGATTCCTATTGAGCTTCGGAGGTCCAGCAGGGGCCTCCTTGTTTGACCAGTGACCCCTTCTCTCATGGCCCCAAGTAGGGCCTGGGCTGCTCTGGCCAGGGAGAGCTCCACGCCGGGCTCTCTAGCCCTGAGATCCAGGGTTCTCTTATCCTGTGATCCCAACCCCAGATTCTCCACTAGCGCCCGGCATCCTCATGCTCATCCCAGGAAGAACGTGGCCCCGGCCTCTGGGAAGCCCTGGATCTCCTGCCCGGCCCGGCCAAGGGCAGAGGGAAGGCCCCGTGGCAGGGCATCTATGGGCCAGAGCAGAGGGGCAGAGGGCCCGTGCCGGTGTGGCCGGCGGCCTGGGGCTGGAGCCATCCCAGAATAACTGTCATGTGGTCACTGAACAGTCTGGGCTGCGCAGCGGTCCCTTCAGTCTGAAGCCCTGGCTGTGGAAGATGCTAGACCAGAGGAATCTGCACCCAAGTCCCAGGCTCAGGACACAGAGGCTCCTGGGCCTGAAACCCAGGCATCCCGCTGAGCAGCAGAGCAGCCAGGCCTCCAGGAGGCCCTGGGCTTGCCTCGGCCTAGCCTGGGTGGGTGGCACGGAATGTCACCAAATGTCAGGACACAAGACCGAGGAAAGTTTTCCCTTCTGACAGGCCTGTTCTTCGCTCTTGGGACAGTAGAGGAGGGCATCAGGGCGACCCTCTGCCCCCCAAGATGCCCCCAAGATTGCCAGCTCCAGGGCCTGAAATCCAACCTTTCATGGCATCCCCATCCTGAAGTCTAAGCATTCCCAGTGAGAGGGATAATGGTCAGGGTTTAGGACTAATGTAAATTCCTCCAGATGGGCTCAAAGAATCAATGGCCCCAGCACTAGCTGGAGGGCTAGCCAGCCTCCGATCTGAAGATCAGAGGACTTTTGTGGACCACACGTTTAACATACATTAACAGGGGGATGTGGCAGACCCCAGACCCAATGTGATCTTAGACTGCATTAAAGGAAGCATGGTTTCCAAAACCAGGAAGGGTCCTCCTGACCTCCATCCTGATTGGGACTGCCCTGAAGTCCTGGATTCAGGTCCAGCTGAGGATCTTCCAGAGAACAACAGTGTGACCAGAGAACCTGCTCCAAGAAGCAGGAGCAATCTATAGCTGGCTTAGGGCTTAGGGCAGACCTGAGAATCCCTAAGGCTGGCCCAGGGAGAACGTCTTGGGCTTTTTTCTGTTTGGCCCCAAAGAGAAGAACCTGGAGTCACAGATGGCAGGAAAAACCTTTGAACCCTCTGAGCTGTTCCAAAGGGGGATGGGCTGCCTCAGATGGAGGTAATGAGGTCCCCAGCACTGGAGGGCTTCAAATGCTGGCCAGAGATATATTAGAGAAGGTTCTTGCACTGATTGAATCAGAAGCCCTTTTTTGAGAAGATTCTGGAATCCTGCCTCAGTTTCTCAGATTCTTCCTTGGGAGCGTGTGTGTGTGTGTGTGTGTGTGTGTGTGTGTGTGTGTGTGTGTGTGTGTGTGTGTGTTGGGCGTCAGAATGACAGAGAAGGCCAGGGCGGTGGGCAGGGCCATGGCTCCAGCTCCCTCTGCAGAATTCTACTGAGAGCTGCCTCTGCCTGGCCCAGGTGAGCTGGGTGCGGGCCAAGCGGAAGGCCAGAGATAAACCCCTCATTCTTCTGTGGCTCTGAAAGCGGCCCGGGCCCCCTCCCTGGTGCCTTGCACACCCGGTTTCTCGGGCAGGCGGGAGCAGACTCAATAGCTGCTGCCAGAGACCCGTGCATTGTTCCTCGCACCCCTCTGGGCCTCTGCTATTAATAGCTCTATTAGAAAAGCGAGGGTTCTATAAATAGGCTCCCCCACCCCTTTGTCCCCAGCCGGGCCTTTATCCACACACCATTAACCCAGGGACAGGACAGAACAGCCGGGGAATTATTCTTCCCTCCAAAGGAAGAGAAAGAGGAAAGGCGATGAGTAAATTCATTCATTCCGGTCCTGGGCCCAGTCCAGGCCGCCCAGGCAGATGTGGACGGCAGCATCTCTCTGCTCTGACTTCTCCCCTACATCCCAGGGCCGGGGAAGGGAGGCAGCCTGCGGGCTGCTTCGGCCAAGGTCCGTTCTCCCAAAATAGCCTTGGACCGGTGCTGAGACGGGTCCTCGCTTCCTTGGATGGGGCAGGCGAAGACCTCATCCCAGCAGATGGAGAAATGGGCACAGCATCTGAGGCTATGGGGAAGGACCTTTGTTCTAGAAGACCGATGGATCCCAGAGCTCTCTAAGGAAGCCGGAGGCTCTCCGTCCAACCCCACCACCAGCCTCCCCTTCTCGGCCCTGACTGAAGCCACTGACAGTCACTTTGCCAATACTTGGGGTCCCTCCACAGGCCTGATACCTTCAGGGACTCCCCATGACTTCCTGGGCTCTGTGGCCTCAGGGACCACAAGGCCTCCTTTCTCTAAGCTCTTTCTCAGCTCCTGGATACCAGGACAGCCTTTGATTTGTCTGCACGAGGCAGAAAGAACCTTGGAAAGTTCTATGGCATCTGCCCTACCACCATCCCCCATCCCCCATCCCTGTCCTGCTATTGCCCTCTGCATCACCTGCAATTCTGATTCCCAAAATGAATCCACGAGCATCAGTTCTGGGCCTGCTAAGGGCCAGCTCTGGGTGGGCTTCTGTTCTCCCTGGGCAGATCCGGGATAAATCTAAGTAGAATAAGCCTCCAAAATCACCCGAGTGGCCAAATACAAGGGGGGCTTTGTGTACAAGATGGTGCTTGAGCTGCAACCTAAAGGGGAACAGAGGGATTTGGGGGGAGGAAAGGGGGAGGAGGAAGGTACCCGAAGCATGTGAAATAGCCAGGATGAAGGCAAGAGAGAGGGGGCATATTGTATGAGGAATAGAGAGAGGCTGGCAGAGTGGGGAGAGAGGAAAGATGTTCAATGACCTTGGAAAGATGAGTTGGATCCAGAGAGAAGGAAGGGAAGGCTTTAAAAGCTAAACAGAGGAGGCAGGTAGATGGGTCAATGGATTGAGAGCCAGGCCTACAGACAGGAAATCCTGGATTCAAATCTGGCCTCAGACACTTCCTAGCTGTGTGACCCTGAACAAGTCACTTAACCCCCATTGCCTAGCCCTTACTGCTCTTCTGCCTTGGAACCAATACTCAATATTGATTCTAAGATAGAAGGGAAGGGTTTTTTTGAAGGCCAAACGGAGAAATAAATAGTTTATCTTAGAGGCAATGGGAAGTCATTAGGGTTTGTTGAGTAGGGAGTGACATGTTCTGATCTGCACTCAAGGAAAATTCCTTTGACAGTTGTGTGTAGTATAGTCTGAAGTGAGGAGACACGAGAGCAGGAGGCTAGTTAGGAGGCCATTAAAATAATCAAGATGAGAGGTGATGAGAGCCTGTACCCAGGTGGTAGCTGTGGGGGAAGAAGGAGCCAGATGTGAAAGATGTGGGAGCAGGAAGGACAAGATTTGGTAACAGAGGGTGGGATGAGGGAGAGTGAGGAGCTGAAAGACTCAAAGGGCACAAACATGGGGGGCTGGATTCTTCTAAGATGCTGGTGCCCTACAACCTGCAAAAGATGGGCAGTAAAACAAGATGGAAGCAGGGAGCCATTGGGACCCTGGAAAAGGGTCCCTTCCCCAAGGTGATCCAACCTACTCTCTTCCTCCTTTTTGGTTCTGGGCCCAGTTCATTGTCCACCTGCAACATCTTCCCAAGCCCCTGCATCCCCTCTCCATGGGCTATCCATCTAACAGCCTGCCTTGGTGTGGAGATCATTGGCATTCTCCATCCACTTGTCTTTCTCACATAGATGGTCAGGCTCTCCCTTTCCAAATGGACTCAGTTCTCACTAAGAGGTCCTCCAGTGACATCTGTGATTAGGACTGCCTGGATGGTTTCTTCTAGTGGGACCTGTGGTGTGGTGGTTTCAAGCACCCAAATGGAGCCAGGCTATTATATTTTCCATGATAATAAGGAACCCAGATGCCTTGAGTCAAGGACAGATGATAAACACAGTGATCTCAGAGGCTGCCTCTGTCAAAGAACCTTCTAGTACATGGCCACGTGCTTGGGACAGTTCTAGATGGAGGACTGCCTTGAAAGCTGGGGTTGCTCTAGTACGGTCAAGCCCTGCTTTTTATAATCAACAGACAAGAGACAGAAGGATCCTAGATCTTGACCTTCCAAGTCATTGCCTTGAAGGAGAAAATGCAAACAGGAACCCAAGGCTGGTACACTCTGTGCCCAGATGCAGCCCACTTGGCTCCCAAGCTTTCACTGTTGAGCTCTGTCTTCCTCACTCATCTCAGCCTTTCCAGAAACCCTCCTGTCTTTTCTCCTCCTCCTCATTCAGCACCTGGGGCTGCCGAGCCCTGGCCCCTGCAGCCCACAGAGTCTGACCCTGAGATCACCCCCCTTCCTGATGGTCTCTTCCCTGGGGGTCTCCCTATTCCTTAGACTAGAAGGTGCCTGGTGGCAGGGGCTGGGCCTTCTATTCCTCGTCCCTCCCCTGCCTCCCCCAAGTTGAGCCTCTAGACAATAAACCCTTCCCTTTCTAGAGATGTCTTCAGCCTCCCAATGAATGCTGGTCTCTCAGGGCTCTAACAGAGGAAGCCTCTGGGATGAAAACTACCACTGGAGCTCAAAGAGAGAACTCAGAGCTTTTCTTGAGATCAGTGAAGTGGAGGGGGGGGGGAGGGGGCAAGGGTTCCAGGATAAAGAGGGCCTCCGGGGCAGGAGACCTGGTCTGAAGCCCAAGTCTGCCACTAATTCTCTGGGCCTCAGTTTCCCCTCTGCAAATGTGCCCTGCTGACATATAATGGAATTTTGAGTCAGAGGAAATAGTCTCAAATCCTGGTACTATTTACTAACTGTAAAGAACTTGACCCTCTCTGGCCTCCCAAATGAAAGGGTTGGCCTGGATGATCTCTGAGGTATTGTCCAGCCCCTGATCCTGTGATGCTGGCTTGTTATGAGGGTCTGATGACAGAAGGGACAGGCTGGCTCTTTGGAAAGAGTCCCGGGGCAGCCCCAGGAGGATGGGGGGCTGGGTGGGTGTCATATTGTTATTCCATCCAAAAAAGGAAAGAAAAATGATGTTTATGGAAATTGCTCCAGTCGTTGCTGTACCTGGAGCAGGCGTCCAGGATTTCCTGAGCGGCCCACAAAGTGGTCTTTGTTTGAAAGGAAAGCAAACAAACATAGCAGCAGCTAGTAGCTATCAGACAGGAACAGTGGGCTGGGACATTGAGGAGGGCTGTGCTGCCGAAAAAGCAGCCAACATCCTGGGGGACCCCTCCAAGCAGGGCACTGAAACGTCCTGGTCCCACGCACGTTTGCCCCACAAAGTTTCATTTGGGCTAGTGGCAGCGACACATTGCCCCGTGCCTATCCAGAGCTTGGCACGCTTCAGAGATCACGAGTTCCAGGTGCTGAGTCCTGCCTCAGTCCAACATCCTTTCCCTCAAGGTCCACTTTCTTTTCTGTCCCCCCCACCCTCTCCCCCGAGTCTAGGAGAGTCTCGATTTTGAACATAGAAAATGCAGAAGATTCCTCGTAACCCATCGGTGACATTTTCTGCCTCGGTCTGCCTCTCTGTCTCTATCTCTGATGAATGTGTTTTGTTTTTGCCCCACAAACATTTCCAGATTACCCCCACTCTGAGTCTCCTAACAACGTGAAACATAAACAAAATTAACAATACACAGTGACATCATCTGAAAGTGCAGCACATCCACTCTCCACATCTGTGGCCCTGCCTTCTCTATTTAAAAAATGAATGAATTAACTCATAGAAATCTATTTTCTCTCTCTTTCCTTCCCTCCCCCATCACTGGAAAAGGAGAAAAAGAAAAAAGCAACAAATGCCTTGGAACAAATATGTATCATCGGGCAAAACAGCTTCCCTGATTGGCTGTCCAGAAGAGCGGATACCTCTCATTCCCTTCCCTAAATCGCTGCGTCGCCTGCCTCTCCGATGGGGGCTCGCCCTTGGAGTCCGGAAGGGTCATCACAGTGGCTGGAGTTCTTCCAGCTGTCCCAAGTGGCTTGTTCTGATGATGTTGTTGTTATCGTGTGAACATCCTCCTGGTTCTGCTTAGTTCATTCTCCATCATTTTGCAAAAGGCTTTACAGATATGGTTCTTGTAGTTCTGCTCCCTTCTCTCGACATCAGCTCGTGTGAGTCTTTCTAGGTGTCTGAAACCATCTCTTTCCTTATTTCTCACAGCCCAATGGTTCTTCGCGTTCCCAAGTCTCAGTTTATTCCGCCATCCCTGGGTTCCAGCTTTTTACCACCACAAGAGAACGGCTATTATTTATGTATACATATTTTATCGACAAATAGTTTTGTCCCTAAAGGATATTTCCCTCTTTCTTTGATCTCCTTTGGGGGTGAAGCCTGACCTGGTAGGGTGAATCCAAGAGCAAGAATGGCTTGTAACATTTTGGATGTCATTACAAATTGTTTTCCGGAATGGTTGTACGCATTCCCAGGGCCACCAATCACGTGTTGATTTTCCTGTTTTCCTACTGCGCTTCCAACATGTATTATTCTCCTTCCGTTGTTGTTTCTGCCAACTGATGGGCGTGTGAGGCAAAATGAGAATTGCTTTAATTAGCATTCCTCTAATTAGTCTGATTTGGAACATTTTTCACGTGGCTACAGCCTGGGTTTCTTTTCTGGAGAATGGCTCGTTCATGTCTTTAGACCATTTATCAATGGGGAATGGCTCTTTTTCTTATAAATTTGAATCATTTTCTTGGATAGTTTTGAAATTTGATCTTTATCAGGGAGACTTAGTGCAAAGATCCTCCCCCCACGTTGTTTCCTTTAAAATTTTTGCTTGATTGGGTTTGCTGGCGTTAAACTGTAAACATGTTATGCCCCTGTTCTCTTCTGTCATTCTCTTTTCCCTTCGTCTGGTTCTGGCTGTGCCTTGTCCCCATGGTTTGGATAAATCATCTTTTCCATGCTTCCTTCTCTGCTTTGTTTATGATGTGACCTCTGATGCCATCATTTGGAGTGCTTGGGTTCTTCCATATTCTGCTGTTCATTTTCCAACCCGGAGCTTATCTAGGATGGTAAGTCCTTATCCCAACAGTTGTTGGGTCTTTGGGTTTATTGGATCCCAGGGGACTAGATTTGCTTCTGTATATCTTAATACAAAATCTGTTCCTCTGATCAATCTCTCTATTGTCTGCCCAGCACCAAAGTGTTCTGAGAATTTTGATTAGAGATATAATCGTATCTGCTAGGACCCTTCGTTTCCAGTCCTTTTTTGTGATTTCTCTTGAGATTTGTTCTAAATATATTTTATTTCATTACATATTACATTAAAATTAATTTTCATTAATATTCATTTTTAAATGTTTGTCTTGAAAATTCTCTCCCCTCCTCCCACTCCCTCCCCCACACCTAGAGAAAGCAAGCAATATATACATTTGAAGTTATGCAAAACACATTTCCACAAAACCATGCTGCAAATCTCTTGGGATCCTTAACCTTTCTTCTATGTGAATGTTATAGTTTTTCTATCCTTTGGTAGTTAGATTGGCATGTATTGAATAAATAAAGCAACTTAAGTAATATTGTCCTTTTTATTTATATTGGCTCTGCCTACCCATGAACAATGAATAGTTCTGCAATGATTTAGGTCTGGCTTTATTTCTATTGAGAATGGTTAATGGCTGTATTCCTATAGTTCTAGTGTGTGTAGTGGATGTAGACTCCCAAGTCTTTTTGCATGCCCCAGCTGGTGCTCCTCCCCTCAACAACTTTCAGTGGTTCCCTATTGCCTAGGTCCAGTCCCCCTGGCTTCCAGTCAGTGTCTCCCATAGCCTCCTAACCTTGCTTGCACTCTTTGTTCCAGATAACTGAGAGCCTCTCTGTTCCCTAGACACATCCTCCACCTGTTCCCATTCCTGCAGACCCGAGCCCACCAAGACGGGCTGGTGTGAGGGGGCCCAGACAGTCCTCTCCGGAGATCTGCTGACCTGAATTGAGGAGGTCCAGGGTCCTGCACTGTGCCATGCTCTGGGAAGAGAAGGGGCAGGGATGAGGCATGGGGGAGAGGGAGGGAGGGCTGCCAGGAGATTGGGGGTCTGGGGACAAAGTGACCCTCCCAGACCGTCCTGTGAGGAGCCCCCGGCCAGCCCCTCGGCCAGCCCGGGCCTCCTCTGCTCCAAGGGAGCAGGAATGGCAGCGAGGTGGCCCCAGCCTCAAGATTGCAATAAGAATCATTGTGCCCAGAGAAACGTCCTGCTGGACAAACAAACGCATTTCCATCTGGGCCTTATTCAGGCATTTGTGGCCTCTCCCCTCCGCACAGGAAGGAAGGAGACCCTGAATCATGGGGGACCCCGAGGGCCAGCCAGGCATCCCAGGCCAGCCTTGCAGTCCTGCATCTCTGCCATCAGGCACCTGGGGGAAGGCAGGAGGGGAGCGGCCCAAGCCCTGCCCACAGGGACCTTCCTGCTGGAGCTTGGGGGAGACAGGGAGAGCCGGAGGCCTGCCCTCTGGGTCTGAGTAGGTGGAGAGGCCTTGAAGTTTGGGCCTGGTCTGCAGGGAAGCCAGCTGCCCCATGCATGTGTGTGGGGGCATCCCCAAGGCTCCAACAACATGGCGCCACACTTCCCACCTCCCATTGCCAGGCCTTTGGGCTCTTAGTCCCCGACCCCGGCCTTTCCCTCTGAGATGAACCTGGTCACTTAGGGCTTGTTCCTCTGCCTTCCTGGACTGTAAACTCCTTGTGGGCAGGATTATCTTTTCAAACCCTGACCTCCCTCTTAGAATCATACAGTGTGGGCTCCAAGGCCCAAGAGCCACCCATGAGGGCTCAGCAATGGGGATCCAGTGACTTGCCCAGAGTCACCCAGCTAGGAGGTGTCTGAGGCCAGGCTGGACCCTAGGACTTCCCATTTCCATTGGCTCTATCCATTGAGCTACCCAGCTGCCCCTAGGGATTGTCTGTTCCCTTTCTTTGTGGCCCCTCACTTAGCACAGTGCCTGGCACCTAGTAGGCACTGATGAACTCTTTGGTGCCCCTTTGCCTCCTGGAAGTATCTCAGGATCCGTGGCCCCAGGGAGGTCTCAGGGAGGCTGCTCCAGGCCAGAGGACCAAGGAGAGGCCGCTCCTTGGAGCATCCTGTTCGGGGACAGGGAGCTGGGGTAGAGGAACCTGCTCTCACGGTCCTCCAGGGACATGGAGATCGTCTGGGAGCATGACATTCTGCAACCCAAGGAGAGGGGAGGGGGAGGAGGGAGGGAGGGAGGGAGGGAGGCTGTGCCCTGGAGGCAGACCGGGCTGCCCTGACTGCTCCCGGCCTTACACACACCAGCACACCCACGGCCACAATTAGCGCGATCCGCCCAAAGAGCAGAACTGCAGAGTAATGGAGAGCCGGCTCCAGCCTCCCAGCTCCTCCTGGTCTGTGGGACGCGCTGGGCTCTGAGCCTTCCCGCTTATGCCATTTGGTCCTCTTAGAGCACGAAGGATAATGACCAGCTTCAGACACGCTGCGACACTGCAGAGAGCAGCTGCGCCTTCCAAACCATCTTTCCTTTCCGGGGCTGAGCACATTCTCACTTTGAGTCCACCCGCGTGTGGTGCCCATCTTCACCGACCCATTCTCCTGCCCTGGTCTCTCCAGAAGACAGTTAGTCTCGGGCCCTGTCCTCAGGGAACTTCTAGTCTGAGAAAGTCGGAGGAGAAGCAGATCCCTTCCTAACCCTCCCTCCCTCCTTCCCTCTCTCCCACCTCCCTTTGTCCCTTCCTTCCTTCCTTCCTTCCTTCCTTCCTTCCTTCCTTCCTTCCTTCCTTCCTTCCTTCCTTCCTTCCTTCCTTCCTTCCTTCCTTCCTTCCTTCCTTCCTTCCTTCCTTCCTTCCTTCCTTCCTTCCTTCCCCCTCCCTCCCTCCCTCCCTCCCTCTCTCCCTTCCTTCCTTTCTTTTTCTTCCTTTCTTCCCTCCCTCCTTCCCTTCCTCCTTCCTTCCCTCCCTCCCTCTCTTCCTTCCTACCAAGGGTTCATCATATCCATTCCACACTAACCTTGTTCCCTGTCTTTCCCCAAGTATTTTCTGTCCACCAGTGCAGTGGAATGGCCCCGGCCTCATTTGGTCAAAGCTTCTTAAAGCATCCTCCAGGACAAGATGGAGAGGTGTGGGCTACAGGTGGTTGAATACCTACTTAAAGAGCCCAAAGTCGGTATGGCAGGAAGTCTACAGTGGAGTGCCCTGGGGTCTGGGCTCTCATAGTCTCATCAGAGCCTTGGATCATCAGAGCTGCCATGCTGATCAAATTTGTGGTTGGCACCAAGCTGGCAGGGCAGTGACCCTGGCCTGTGAACAGAATCCAGATTGCCTCTAGCTGAGGGTGTCTGGGCAGGCTTCATGGAGGAAGTGGCCCCTGAACTGGGCTTGGGAGGGCAGTATGGAGATGGAGGGAGGAAGGAACTCCAGGAAGGGCTGGGCAGGAGGGGCAGCATCTCTTGGATGCCTCTCTGTGGGCATCAGGCAGTCCAAGGGGCTGCAGACCCAGTGACTGAGTGGGTGTGTGTCCCTGTGTCTGAACAGTTCTGCCTTCATGTGCCAAGCTCGGCGTGGGCAGCCTCTCCTCGACAGCCCCCAGGGGCTCCTGGGCTCCTGGCCTGCTGCACCAACTGTTTCTGAACAGGAGGAGATGGGCCGACCGTTTGGGAATCTCTCTGTTCTCTGTTTCTATGTGGGTCTCTCTGTCGCTGTATTTGGCTTTCTGTCTCTGTGTGTCTCTTTGTTTCTCTCTCTTGGCTTTCTGTCTCCTTTCCCATCTGTCTCTGGGCCTCTCGGTCAGTGTCTCTGGATGTCTCTTTGTTCCTCTCTCTGGACCTCAGAGTCTCTTGGCTTTCCTGTCAGTGTCTCTCTGGGTACCTCTTTAGCTCTCTCCATCTCTCTTTGTGCCTGTCTCTGGGTCTCTCTTTGTCTCTCTGTCCCTCTGGGCCTCTTGTTTTTCTGTATGTTTCCTTGTCTGTCTCTGACTCGCTCTGGTCTTCTCCCTAACTGTGGAGAAACAGATGGGAGACTGTGAATGCTCCCTAGACCATGTCCTTGGGAAAATAGCTGGGCCTTTGGGTGCTATAGGCAGGGAGAAGGGAGGGGGGAAGGCTCCTCCTAGTCTCTCTTTTGGGCCTCAGGGGTCCTCAAGGGCAACCTTACAAGTTTCACCAGTCAGCTGGGCTCTAGGAACCCGCCAGCCAGGCTTCTCCAGCTGCCTCATTCTCTGAAGTGAATCCTGGCTCGTAAGGTCCAAGCCTTTAACCTGGAGGAGACAGAAAACTTCTCTCTCTTTGGCCAGAGCAGCTCAGCCCCAGGACCCATGGGAGCAGGATTTCCCACAGAAAGCCTTGGAATCCAGCTCCCACTCAGCCTGAATCAACACAAGGCAAATTTCCCAGATCGGCTTGTTCTAGAGAAAGAGAACTTCCTTCCCGGTTGATGGTCTGGTTCTGCCCACCCCAGTCTGGTTCAGCAGCTGATCAGTCTAGCTGTGCCTGGAAGGGCTCCAGGCCTGGGCCTCGCTCTAGTGAAAGAGGGGCTGACCCATCGCCATGGCCAAGGCTGGCCAGGGGGCTCTGGCAACTGGTGGGAGGAGGTGCCCCCCAGCCTGCAGAGCCAAATGATCAGGCACTTAATTACCGAGCATTTATTAGGCACCTAATGTGCTGCAAGGCACTGGGGAGACCAGCCCAAAGGAGGAAACAGCCCCTCTTGTTAGGAAGCTGCCATATTCATGAGAGTAGAGGGAGAGATGATAGATATGTAAGTGCAGATGGCATCAACAGAAACTACAAATGCAAAAAGAAAAAAGGAGCAAAAGACAAGGTCAGTTGGAGAGGCACCAGCATTGGGGGATCAGGAAAGATGGTGGTCCTTGAGCTTGAAGGAAGAGAAAGATTCTATAAGGCAGAAATGAGGAGCGAGGGCATTCCAGGCACAGGGAATAGCCAGTTTGTAGGCATGGAGGTGGGAGATGCCCTACTCAACTAACTCTGTGGCTCCCATTTCCTAAACTCTTCCATTTAGCTCTTCAAGCCCTTCCCAACCTCACCTTGACCTGTATTTCCAGTCCCATTGGGCAGTATCTCCCTCCTGTAGTTCACAATGCAGCCATTCTTTACCCACAATACATCTCCCACCTCCCTGCCCAGGTACTGGTTTCTCTTGAGGCTTCCAGTTTTCGTGTCCAATATAAGCAACTGCCACTGTGGGCCTGAAGCTCAGAGGGCTGGATATAAAGATCTGGATGGCACCCCAGAGAGGCAGGTGATCAGTACATTCAGGTGAACTAATGAGACAGGCTAGAAAGAAAGTGGGGGGGAGAGAGAGAGAGACAGAGACAGAGACAGAGACAGAGATAGAGACAGAGAGACAGAGGCAGAGAGAGAAGGGGAGAGAGAGAGAGGGAGAGAGAAACAGAGACAGAGACAGAGAGGGAGAGAGAGACAGAGAGTCAGTGAGAGGGGGGGAGAGAGAGACAAAGAGAGAGACAGAGACAGAGATAGAGACAGAGAGACAGAGACAGAGACAGAGAGAGAAGGGGAGAGAGAGAGAGGGAGAGAGAGAGACAGAGACAGAGAGGGAGAGAGAGACAGAGAGTCAGGGAGAGGGGGGGAGAGAGAGAGACAGAGACAGAGACAGAGAGGAGAGAGAGAGAGAGAGAGAGAGAGAGAGAGAGAGAGAGAGAGAGAGAGAGAGAGAGAGAGAGAGAGAGAGAGAGACAGGGAGAGAGACAGGGAGAGAGAGACAGAGAGAGAGAGAAGGGAGGGAAGAGAAAAAGTTCATCTACATTCATATATTTCTAAATCTAACCATATGATGTAACCCCAGTCCCAAAGCTCATTGATATGGGACATTCTCCTCCTTTGTGGATATTAATGGGCCACAGCTGCATGAAGGCCAGAGTGGAGTTGTCAAGAGTGGGACCAAGGGGATTTCTTTAGTTCTCTTTGAGCTCCAATCTCTCCAGCATTCTTTGAGTTCTCTTTGGATTCTGCAGTTGCTTCAGGAACTTTGGGCTTCCCACTTCAATAGAAAAGATGGATGATGCCAACCCCACTTCAGGTTGCTGAAGGAAAAGACTCTGGGAAGATGTGAGAGGAGCTGGCAGTCTCCATTGTGTCCCTATTCCCTGTTTGTTGCACCAGTGACATTAGGGAGTTCCCCCTTGGGTGGGATCCAAGACTCTCTCTTAGGTGGGCTGTTTGTTCTAATTAGTTGGTGTATATTTTCTTATGTGTGCCTTCTCTGGTTTCGGTTTGCTACAGAATTGGATAGATAAACTTCTTTGATAATTTCTTTGAGTATTCATTATTGTTCAATTTAAATTATGATTGGACTGATAATATATTGTTTAGGTTGTCACCAGGGATTTAATTCTAAATCCCAAAATGAATTACTAAAGTAAATAGAATTTATGGTAGTTTATTTATGATATTTACAATAGAAGGAAGATATTAAAGAATGAGAGAGAGAAAACTCTGGCTTCTTCTGATACCAGTTAGAATCTCTAAGCCCAAGCCAGGGGAAGAGAGTCTCAAGAAGATGGGCCTTATCTGGAGGCTCCACACTTCCAGAAAGGTGGGGTCACTAAGTCAGTTTTTCACTCACCAATGGTAATAGTCTAAAAGAAGTCTGGGTGTTGGCTGGTCTTCCAGTCGCTCCTCTGTCCTTCATTCCAAGCCTGGGTGACTGACTGTCTTTCACTCCAAGCCTGGGTGACTGACTGTCTTTCACTCCAAGCCTGGGGTGACTGCCTGCCTTCAGTTTTTTCCCCCTCTATTTAAAGCTCTTTTTCTCTTGTGTCACCTCCTCTAAATTTTCATGTCTACCAATTACAGTAGATGCTTTTCTCACCTTCTTTGGTTAGATTACATCTTTTTGGGTTACTTAAATCCTCTTTTGTTAAGTTCACCTTTTGTATTTACTTACCACCCTTTTGTGATTAATTCACCTTTTGTAGTTACTTAACACCTTTTTGTAGTTAAAATCTAAAAGTAGATTGTAGCTTACAATTTTATCTTCACAATAAAGAAAGAGCCAAGTACCTTCATTGTTACAATCAGGAGATAGCTAAATCCAATCTTCACATTATGGATCCTGTATTTGGTGAGATATGAGTCAAGCCTTGGACATAGTCTTAAGTCCTCGAGTGCCTTTCTTTTCTTAATTCATTTAAAAAATTAAACCCTTACCTTCCATTTTAGAACCAATACTATATATTGGTTCTAAGGCAGAAGAGCAATAAGGTCTAGGCAATGGGGTAAAGTGATTCACCCAGGGTCATGTCGGTAGGAAGTAGCTGAGGCCAGATTGGCTCTCAGTCTACTGAGTCTCCTAGCTTCTCCCCCTCTTGCTCCTCTCCTGGCTAAAGAGGTAGCAATCCGACATTAGACTGAACCTGAAATTACATCCCCTAAACAAATGCTATATAAGGGAGCAGACAGATATAATTCAAACCCATTATTCCATCTCTTTGAGAAGGGCAGAAAGGCTACTCTATTGACTCCAATAGCCCACTTCCTCTCCTGGCAAGAATTAAAGCCTCCTTTGGAGAAGGATTGAGGGAAGAAGAAGCTAAAGATGTCAATTCTATGTCCCTTTGAGCCAGACAATGGTACCTCCTTGCTACATGTAGGAGAGAGTCCTTGTATATGTTCATTGTTTATATAGCTTAGATAGTATGGGATTATTAGAGAAATTTCATACAAAGGTCTTTTTTTTCCCACTCCACTATTCACTTTTTAAACCTCAGTGCATTAATTTTGTCTATGCAGAAGCTTCTCTTCTCTTCTAATTTCTTTATGGTATGGCCTTAATATTAATGTGATAGGGAATATGACTAGTATGAGGTGCTAGTCGTAAGTCCAGCTACTGCCAGATCGCTTGCCAATTTTCCCAGCAATTTTGATACAATTCAGAGTTCTGTGAAGATGAGATTAACTCTCCCCTGCCCATTTTTTAGATTTAATCACCAGAAGTGTATACACTCCACTTACACTTGAGTGGGGGAGGTCTGTGAATTCTGGCCCTTACAGTTCTCTCCTAAGTCATATCTGTTTTCCAGTTTATTGAACACGGGGCGATTGACTTTCATTGTTCCAGATTCTCCCTTGTTTTGCTTCTCTGTTTTTCAAACATCCCAAATGGGGCTCAGTGATATGTCTGAGGTTTGCAGGGGCCTCTTCCCTTGTTTCTATGGCTTCTTGTTTTCCACTCCTTGGTGTTTTCCAGCTTTCCCTTTTCCAATGGAATTTCATGATTGTTCCAGTTCTGGGAAGCACCCCTTGGCTAACTGGGTAGGTAGAGCAATCAAAACAGAGACCTTTGGTGCAGTTGTCCTTCTTAGTTCCCGGACAGTCTTCAAGTGTCTCCCCATCCTGCTGAGGCGAGGTTGCTGCGTCTTCCTAGATCCCACCACATTACTGCTGGACGAGCCATTAGGGGTCCCTGACTCCAGCCCCTTCATGTCTTTTTCAATCTTGCATTCCCTTCTATCTTAGAATTGATACCAAGGATCATTTCCAAGGCAAGAGAGGGCAAAGACCTGGGTGGGAGCCCATTCTGTTTCCAGTCTGTTAAACAAAAACTGTGGTACAGAAGACGCAACTGAGGTTCAGTGGAGAAAGCCAGTGCAATAAATCTTATTAAATGACAACTGTGTTCTAAAGGTGCAATGACTTGTCCAGAGTCACGACTAGCAGGTGGCTGAGGCAGAATTCACATTTGGCTCTTCTGATGCTAAGCGTAGCCCATTTTTTCTTCTATCCTGTGGTGACTCAGAGTAACCAGGAAGTGTGAAACAGTGATCGATTTGGAGTTGGAAAATGTGGGTTCAAATCCTGGTTCTGGGCAAGTCCCTCTCCCTCCCTGGGCCTGAGCTCTCTCATGCAGAGAAGACCAGGTTTAGCCAGGTGGTCCCTGAGGCCCCTCGAGGTTGGATGATCATCTGGGGGTGTGAGACCATGTGTTCCCCCAAATCGAAGATTCTTTTGTTCTCTGTCCAGCACGATGCCTGGCATGTCCTATATACCTGATGTCAGCTCACCGCCTCTCTCCAATCCCTCTTGCCCACATAGCTGCCCTGCTCCAAAGCCCTCCATAGCTCCCCATGGCCTGTATTCTGGTTTTTGAGGCTTTTTACAGCTTGGCTCCGAGCTTTCCAGCCTCATGTCCTACTGTTGTCTCAGCCAGGATTCCTGCTTCTTCCCAGCCTCCCCACCTCCTGAATTTCCCATCTCAACACTGTGCAGGGAAGGGAACCTCTGGCCCAGCCTCTCTGGAAGACCTGGGGGAATGAGCCTCAGTTTCCCCAGTTGTAACTCTGTCTCTGGGCCCCCCTCCCGGGGCTGTGGAGATAGGAAAGCCTGTGAGGGGAGGGGGAGGAAGGCTCTGCAGGCTGTGCTGGGGGCTGGGCTCCTCTCTCTCCCAGGGAGGGAGAGCGGGCCTCGGTGACCCAGTTCCCAGGCAGCCAGACATAACAGAGCAGCCACGTGATAGGGCTGCCTGCCTCCATCCAAGCTGGCATGGAAGCAGAGCCCCTGGGGGAGCAAGCAGGAGGCGGTGGCGGAGTACAGACAGATGGAGAGGGTTTGTGGGAGCCTGGGCTCCCTCCCTCGGCCCCCATTCACCTCAACACCCCCAGCCCCAGCCAGGAAGTGGCCCTCCATCCACCCCAGGCCTCCAGGGGCCCAAGCCATGTCTCTCCACACACAGGCCCCTCTCCTGTGGCCGGCTCCCCCCAGAGGCAGAGCTCCTGGCCAGGCGAGGGCTCGGGAGCCAGAGAGGGCAGCCCTAGACCCAAGGGGACCACCACAAGGCTCTGCTGGCTGCATCTTCTCCAGGGTTCAGTGGCTTCTCATGATCGGGGCCTGGTTTAATCACTTACAACCAGTATCCTGACCAGGGGAATGAGATCCTTTGGCCCTGGGCCCATCACAGCAGCTACTACTGACCCCCACCCCCAGGCCTGAACTCTGGGCCTCTGAGGGGGCCCACTTCTAGGTCCCAAAGTCACCTGAGGTGGAGGACTGGCTTTGACACTTGTTAGCTGTGTGGCCTCCACTTCTTTCTCTGTGAAATGGGCCTACTGGTACTCCTGGGACTATTTTGGGGACATACATAACCTCTCATTCCACAGGCTGCCAGAGGGCATTCCTGGTGACCAC
Organism: Monodelphis domestica; assembly: GCF_027887165.1. Taxonomy (NCBI): domain Eukaryota; kingdom Metazoa; phylum Chordata; class Mammalia; order Didelphimorphia; family Didelphidae; genus Monodelphis; species Monodelphis domestica. Next base: position 7,257,773 of record NC_077231.1, read on the forward strand.
TCGGTGATGGAGAGACCTGCTGGGTGACTAGCCCGGGTCTGCAGCTGAAAAAGCTGTGGCTCAAGAGAGAAGAAGCTTCTTACCCAAGCTGGTCAGGGGTAGGCAAGCATGGACCACGGTCCTGGTCAAGTCTAGAGCTTCTCTACTGATTCCTCTGCCCCTTCCTCCACCCATGCGGGACCAGGAGGATTTCAGGAGCATCTTCTGGCCCAGCCTGAGGAATGGCCTCATTCAGCTAGAGTTGGGGAGGGGGCAGTGTGGTGTAGTGGACAGAGTGCTGTCCTGGAGTCCAAGCAAACAGGGTTCAAATTCTGCACAAATTAGCCCTTGACAGCTGTACAACTCTGAGGAACTCACTTGACTTTTCCCTGATTGAGCGCCTCATCTGTAAAATGGACCAGATGGCCTCTGATGACCTTTAGGAAAAATGTAGTTCCTTGGGATGCAAAGCCCCAAGGAGGCAGGGAGGGAGCCTAAAGAAAGGCTGGGGAGGAGTTAACCTGGGATACACAGTCCATGGCAGCTTTTTACTTTAGTTCATTATTTTTGATACCAGGGTGAATACTCAATGGTTTCTACAATGGGAGAATGAGTCTACTTGCTACTAGGGCTCTCTCTGTTTCTTAAATTTGGGGTGTTCTGGGAAACACCCCCCCAAGACTCCCTGTTTTGCTGTGCTTTTCTGCTCCCGGGGCCTTACCTGATGGGAGCAACCAAGAGGAGACCTTTGGGAGACAGTTTTTCTCCTTTTTGTCCACTAAACCTTTTATAATAATATTCCCCTCCATGATCCTGATCTAGGCAAGCCTCCTTTCTAAACCATCGTTCTCTCTCACCCTCTGCCTCATTCTTCTCAAGCCTGTTCCCTCTCTTCCCTGTCCTGGCCTCCTTCTCTTCCCTCCACTGGCCATGGGGCTCATCTCAGCTTCCCACTCTCCATCCCTTGAGCTCCAGGCCCCCTGGGACTCCCCCTGGTACTCTGGCTGCCTGTGCCTTGCCAAACTCTCCTGCAGTCTCTGCTCCTACCCAATTGCTGCCGATTGCCTGGAGAACGATGGAAGATGGTGCTGAGAAGCAACAAGATTCAGGTGGGAAAGGTCTTCCAGCCATGATGCCAGCCAGGTATTCCCTCACCCTAGAGGGAATTTTCTGGGAAGGAGACATTAAAGGCTTCCTCCCTTGTTGATTCTGTGGGAAACAGTTTTCATTTTATTTATTTATTTAAAAGCTCTTATCTTTTGTCTTAGAATGGACACTGTGGATTGGTTCCAAGGGCTAGGTAACGGGGTTTCAGTGACTTGCCCAGGACTTATCTAACTGCCCCTGCATTCATTTATGTCCAGGAGCCTGAGGACAATTCTCCTGCTAGGAGGACATCAACGTTCTGACGTCAGGGCCTTGTACGGTTTGTTTTCGTGTCCTGGCACCTTGCACAAGGCCCCGAACGTACTCCCTGGTCTGACTTTCCACAGTTCTGTATTTATTTTGCTATCTCGTCCCAGTGAAAGGCTCTGCTGTTTGCCTTCTGCTTCCTACTTGGTGCATGCGACCCGAGTTCCAAAGAAGCCCACCCTAGGTCTCTTTTCCTCATCCCTGGAGGGAGAGAAGAGGGCTGCAGGATCTCCAAGACCCTTCTGAGGGGAGATGAAAGAGCTGGGCTTTGTTTGGCCTGCGACTCAGGGGCTCGACGCCCTCTCAAGACAATCAGCAACAGGCGGAAGGCTGGATGGGCAGGGGAGAACACGGAATGCAGAGCCTGGCAGAGGCCATTACAGTGCCGGCAACAGGAGGGGAGGGGAAGGGGGTGGCATGGATTTGAGGAGAGAGCCCAGGCCCCCCTTTCTGGGCTCTTAAGCGCGTCCTGTCTGGCCTCCTGGTAGACCTGACGCTTCTTGGAAGATCCTGGAAGCCATTGGCAAATGTGGGAGGAATTCCTTGTAGGGCACTTCACAGAGGAGTGGAACAGCGAGCCTTTGGGGGAATGGAAGGGTAGAGTCTTCTCCAACTTGATTCCTTCAGTCCTCCTCACCTTGAGGGAGGGGAGAGAACCTAAGGAAGCAGAAGCTGCCATTAAGGAGAGTTCAGGGAATAACTAACATCTCTGGGGAAGAGAAGGGAGCCTCTGTCTGTCCCTCTGTCCCTCCCCCCCTCTGTCCATCCCTCTCTCCATTTCTATCTGTCTCTGCGTCTTCCTGTGGTAATGAGGCCCAACAGGAAGAGCATTCGATTTGGAGCCAAAGGATGGGTTCAAGTCTCAGCCTGGCCTCCCACAGCAGTCAATTCTGATCAATCGATGGATGAATTCCTTTTCTGAGTTTTGGTTTCTTCCTCTGTATAGTCACCTGCTTTCCAAGACAATTGGGAAGAATGGGCTTAGTAAACCTTACAAGGGGAGAGCTAGAGGGACTAGCTCTCTGTCTGTCTCTTTTCTCTCTTTCTCTTTGCCTCTCGGCAACCCCTCTCTTCTTTCTCCCTCTCTCTCTCTCTCTCTCTCTCTCTCTCTCTCTCTCTCTCTCTCTCTCTCTCTCTCTCTCTCTCTCTCTCTCTCTCTCTCTCTCTCTCTCCCTTTCTCTCTCCCCCCTCTCTCTTTCTCCCTCTCTCTCCTTCTCTCCCTCCCTTCTTCTTCTCTCTCTCTTTTGCTCTCTCTCCCTTCTTCTTCTTCTCTCTCTCTCTCCCTCTCTCTCCCCCCTCTCTCCTTCTCTCCCTCCCTTCTTCTCTCTCTCTGTTGCTCTCTCTCCCTTCTTCTTCTTCTCTCTCTCTCCCTCTCTCTCTCCCCCCTCTCTCCTTCTCTCCCTCCCTTCTTCTCTCTCTCTGTTGCTCTCTCTCCCTTCTTCTCTCTCTCCCCCTCTCTCTCTCCCTTCTCTCTCTTTCCCTCTCTCTCCCCCTCTCCCTGTTTCTCTCCCTCTCTCTCCCCTTGTCCCTGTCTTTGTCTCTCTCTCTCTCTCTCTCTCTCTCTCTCTCTCTCTCTCTCTCTCTCTCTCTCTCTCTCTCTCCTCCCTCCCCCCTCTCTCCTTCTCTCCCTCCCTTCTTCTCTCTCTCTGTTGCTCTCTCCCCCCTCTCTCTTTCTCCTTCTCTCCCTCCCTTTTTCTCTCTCTCTCCCTCTCTCTCCCCCGTCCCTGTCTTTGTCTCTCTCTCCCTCCCCCTCTCTCCCTTTCTCTCTCTCCTTCTCTCCCTCCCTTCTTCTCTCTCTCTCTGTTGCTCTCTCTCCCCCTCTCTCTCCCTTCTCTCTCTCTCTCCCTCTCTCCCCCTCTCTCCTTCTCTCCCTCCCTTCTTCTCTCTCTCTCCCTTCTTCTCTTTCTCTCCCTCTCTCTCCCCCGTCCCTGTCTCTCTCTCTCTCTCTCTCTCCTTCTTTGTCTCTCTCTCTCCTCTCTCTCTCTGTCTCTCTCTCCTTCTCTTTCTCTCTCTCTGTCTCTCTCTGTGTCTCTCTCTCCTTCTCTTTCTCTCTCTCTGTCTCTCTCTCTGTCTCTCTCTCTGTCTCTCTCTCTCTCTCTCTCTCTCTCTCTGTCTCTCTCTCTGTCTCTCTCTCTGTCTCTCTCTCTCTGTCTCTCTCTCTCTGTCTCTCTCTCTCTCTCTCTCTCTCTGTCTCTCTCTCTGTCTCTCTCTGTCTCTGTCTGTCTCTCTCCCTCTCCCTCCCCCTCTCCTCCCCCCCCCCCAGTCTCTTTCCCCCTTGTTCTTTGTTGTTTCTGTGTCTCTCTCCCTGCCCCCATCCCCTGTCTGTGTTGGATTCCTTCTTTAGGGAGGGAGGCGGGCCGGGCAGGGCTGGGCCTGGGGCTTCTAGCCCCTCCCGGCCTGGCCTGAGCCCCTGGACAGAAGAGGGAGGGAAGGCGGGCGGCTGCGGCGGGCGGGAGGCGAGTCTGTCTTCAGGACACGGTGGAGCCAGAGGCTGGGCCGGGCCCACAGCACACACTGGGGGCTCTGTGTGGCCTTGGGAGGCCCAGCCAGCCACCGCGGCTGCCCTGGAGAGGAGACAGGCCGGCCCTGCCAGGTCCAGATGAGTGATGGGGCTCCGCCGGCCCGAGGGACCCTGGCTAACCCTCTTCTCCAGAGTCTCCCGTTCTCCAACCGCAGCCCGGTGGGCGGGCCAAGAACAGAGGACACACAGACGACAGACAGACAGACAGACGAGCCCTGGCTCCGGAGCGTGGCACGGGGCCCGCGGCCGCAGCCTTGGAGACCCGAAGTCTGCCCAGCTCACCCCCCCTGGACTCCCCTCTCTGGCCTGGGAGCTCCCAGAGGGCAGGGCCTGGGCCGCCTCCTCCCCTCGGGATGCCGGAATGAAGCTTCGGGGCCCCCGAGGCTCAGCCTGAGCCCTTCTTGGGGCTGCCCAGGAAGAGCAGAGATGCCCCAGCGAAGGCAGCAGCTTCCCGGGACGGCTGGCCTGGCCCTGCTTACCCCTGGCTCCAGGGCGGGTGCTCCGCTCTCCCGCCCCTTCGAGGGAAGGGGCAGAGAGAGCCGGCTCCAGAGGACGGGTCCTGGGTTCAAATGTGGCCTCAGACCCTTCCTGCCCGCCCCCCCCCCCCCCCGGCCTTTTCCCGGCCTTGTACCCGTTCTAAGGCAGAAGGTGCGGCTTTTAATAAAGGAAAAAAGATGGCGGAGAGCCCGATGGCCACCGGGGGCAGGAGGATTCTGGGAGGTGCAGAGGGCTCCTCCGGGGAGGGAGAGAGCCTGGGCTTGGCTCAGTCATTTCTGTGTAGCATTTGGGTCCAATACAGCCGGCCCGGCTTGAGGATGGCCGCGGAGGCCGAGGGGAGGCTGTGAGCGGGGAGGCTCGGGAGGCCCCCGCCACGCTCACAAGAAGGGGCCCGAAGAGGAAGGGTCTGGGGGTGCCAGTCAGTCCTGGGTAGAGTTCCAGGCAGAAGAGCGCTGAGGGCTGGGCCAGGGGAGCAAAGGGACTCGCCTAGGGTCACCCAGCTAGGAAGAGGCTGAGGCCAGATTGGAACCCAGGACCTCTGGTCATTCCAGCCACCCTAAGAACCAGCATTCCAGCCACCAAACTCTTATCCCAGGCAGGAGCCTGGCCCTGCCCTGAGCACGGTGCTTCCTGAGTGACCCCTGACCCATGGCGGGGGTCCCCGGGGCCGCTGAGGGGAAGAAGGATCCCCCAGCACCCACCCACAGCCCCTTGGGAGCTGCCACGGCCCACCCGTGTCCACGCGGACGCAGGGCAGGAAGCACACACAGGCGCCGGCGACGCGCGGGGGTGCTGGGGAGGGCCCTGAGCCATCCCTGCCTCCAGAGCAGATGGCCGGCCCATAAAACTTTAATGTCCTTCCATCTGTGCTCCCCTGAGCTGCCGTAATCCCGGGCCAGGGAGCCAGGGGCCAAGCCCTGGGAATCTGTCGCCGCCACAGGCCTGGCTAATTGGGATCAGCGCCGGCCAGGAGGGGTGGGGGCAGCCGGGGAGAGTAGAGCCTGGGCCCCTCCTGGCAGCACCCCGGGGCCCTGGGGCCCTTGTGGCTCGGTGCCCTTCCTCAGGCCCCCCCCAGCTAACACCTCTCCGGGTGCTCCGTGCCACTCTCCCGCCCTGACCCTTTCCTCTGACTGGCCCCCTCAACCCTAGAAGAGCTTCCACATTCCTCTCTAATCCTTCCAGGACTGGCCCGATTCCTCCTCCTCCTCCAGGAAGCCCGCCCTGACTATTCTACGGCCAGATTCCCTCCCTTTAAGACCTTGGAGGCTGATGAGCCCCATTGTGTGTGCCTGGATGGGGAGCGGCCACTGGGCAGGCCGGGAGGCTCCCCCTTTTCTGCCTTGTGCCTCCCTGGCAATCTGAGCGGCTCCCAGGGCAGACCCAAGAAGATTTCCCCTGCCCTGTTGCCCCAGCAAGGACTTCCCTTGTCAGCATTTGTCCCACGAGTAGGCTGACCACCCCGACGTCAGGGCTGAGGAGGAGGAAATCTAGGAGATGCTGGGAGGGGGCAAAACGTGGCCACTTTCCCTCTCCGGCCCCCGCCCCTCCCCACAGAATAACCGCGGAGAAGGAAGGACCGAATGAGAGCAGGAGGGCTAAGCGTGACTCACAAGTGATTGGGTCTTCTCATTTTACAGACGGGGAAACGAAGTCCGGCCCTTCCAGAATTCGCACAGGACGCCCAGGTCCTCGACCGGCAGCCCCGAGTAGCAAACAACTCCCACCTTCTCCGTGAAGCCCTGCCCCATGGCCTGAGCCCGGACGGTGGGGCCTGGTGTGGGGGCGCCGGGCCGCTTCTCCCCCCCTCTGGGCCCCTTGACAAGGGGTCTGCCCTATTTCAGACACCTCGATGGCTCCCCCGTGGCCGCCCCCTCTCTGGGCCCTACGAGGCAGGCGGCGAGAACTATGGCACGTCACGCGGGGGCTTCCCTCGGGGTCCCGAGTCTCGCTTTCTCCCGGCGGCTGGCACAGGCTGGGGAGGAGAGGAGCGCTGGTGCTCCGTCCGGGGCCGCTTGGCCACGGGCTGCCCCACCGGGGGGGGGGGGGGCTCGCTCCGGGGTGGGCCAAGCCCCTGCCCCTCCTCTTCCTCGGGGTCCCCCCCATCTCAGTCCTGGGAATGGCCCGGCCCAGGGATGGCCAGGACGCCCCCCCGAGGGCTTCCCCGCACAGACACTGCTCGGGCCTGGGAGCTGGAGCGGCCACAGTGGGGTTGGGACTGAGGATGGGGGCTCTCTTGGCCCTGCTCCCGGAGGCCTCGCTCTTTGGGGCCGTCCGGGGAGTGAGTCATGGGCAGTGGTGGCGGCCAGCTGGGGTTCCAAGCCCAACACGCACCATGATCTCACTGGTAGGGAGTGGCCAGAAGGGAGGCAGCCCGGGCCAGGCTGACCTGGCTCTGCTCCTGGCCCTGGACCCAGAAATCTGTCTGGGAGTCCTCCAAGGATTGGGAAAGTCCTGATAGGTTCCCAGCTTCACCAGATCAGACTCCTGCTGTAAGCGGAGGCGACCCCTCCCTCGATCTCGCAGGGAAGAAGAGATTCTGCCCATTCTGCAGAGGAGAAAACTGAGGCCCAGGGAGGCTCAGAGACTTACGCCAAGGCAAAGAGCAAGTCAGCGGCAGAGCTCAGCCCAGTCTGACCTTCTCCTCTGGGATCAAAACTCCTGCCCAGACATGACTGTCCTTCCCTCACTCTATAGAATCGAGCCAAGCCGTCTACACTGCTCTGCGCATGTGACACCATCTCCCCTCAGCCATCTCGGTGCCTTTGGGATGCCAGGCGCGTCCTTGCTCTCAGAAGCCCCAGCTCCAATGCCCCCTCTTTCCTCCTCACACCCTCACCGATCCTCTCAGTTCCAGCTACCTTGGCGGGCGGAGTGGGGCACAGATAAATAAGGACTGGACGCAGGGAGACCCAGGTTCAAATCCTACTCAGATCCTCACAAGCTGTATGGCCTTGGGCAGGCTCTTCACCTCTATCTGCCTCTGTTTTTCCATCTGTAAAATGGGGATAATAATAGTGTCTGCCTCCTGGAGTTCTTGTGAAGACGGAGCAGGACAATACTTCTGGTCTGGGCACAGCGATAACAATAGGCAGGAATTAGCTATCATCATCGTGATATTTAAAATAATTTGTAGAGGTGTGGTTTGGGGGGGATTACCAACGACTTGGGGTGTTAGGAAAGGTCTGGTTTAGGAGATGAAGCCAGGATAGAAGCTTTCCAGGCAAATGCGTGGTGGTAGGAGGTGGAACGCCAGGCCAGGGGAACAAGTCCCAGGACAGCGCAATCGGTGTGGACCCCTTTATGGCCATCCTCTAACCCGCGATTCACTGTGGGCCAGGAAAGAGTTTGCCTTGCCGAGCCCAGCGGAGTGTGAGGATGATGTCAGGGGGAATGTTTATCCTCTTTCGGTTGAGTTCAGTTGTTTTTCTTGGATCCCCACTGCATGAGCCATGGAGAGAGAATTCAGTGAATACAGAGTCAGGAGACCTGGTTTCTCCTCTTGGCTCAGCCCCTCACCTCCAGTCTGGGAATAACAGAATTGGGGAGCTCCAGCCCTTCCCTAGGCAGGAAGCCACCCTTCACCGTCCCTAGAAAATGCTCATCAGCTTCCGTCAGATGCCTGGGTGACGGGGGGCAGCCTTCCACCTTGGATAAGTGTGCAAAGGACTTATTTACAGTTAGCTCCATTCCGCTTCTTCTCAGTCCTACCGGCGGGCCCGCCAGGCAGCCGAGTCCAATCCCTCCTTAAAGAGCGGCCTCCTGGGTCGTCTCCAGGCTGCCCCCCACCCCAGTCCTTCACTCTTTTACTGTCCTGGTGAGTCAATGCCTCTTCCCCAAACGTGGTCACAGGACGGCACAGTCTTCCAGACACCCGGTGCGGCAGAGAATGAAAACTGGGTGACATGAGGACCAAGCTAGGATCCCTTCAGGTCTGGGAGAGCTGACCCGACTTACCCCATATGTAGGCCAGGTTTCCTGATCTTTCATAGATACGAAGACTTTAGAACTGGGCAGAAGCCCAGGCCTCACTAGTGTACTCCCCTCTTTTTTGCAGAAGGGCCCAGAGAGAGGAAGGGGCTTGCCCATGGCCACGAAGGAGGCAGAAATGGAATTGGGACCCTACAGATCCGGACCACAGGGCCCATGTGCTCCCCACTCTACTACACTGCCTCCCTGATCCACATCCATGGGTTTTCTCTTCCTGCCTGCCCAAGCTCTCTAGGTCTTTCTGCAGGGAAAGGGGGAGAGCTTAAGCCCTTCTTAATAAGTGATGCCAGTGAGGTTCCCACCCAGTAACTGGCTCTGGACTCCTCCCTAGTCCCATCCCTTCCCATTGGCCCTTGGCTCCTGGTTAGACCCCACAATCACCGGCTGAGCAGTGGGGCTCAGTGAGTCCAGTCCTCTGGGCACTCATCATATGCAGAATTCTGTGCAGACCCTGCAGGATTTTGGAGGCTTCCGGGCAGCATAGGCCTGCCCTCGAGGAGTCTCCTAATCGACACAGCGAGTGTGCGTCGATGGGAGTAAGACACAAGCAAATAACTATTACATTATTGTAATACTATAATAGTATTATAATATAATATAATATAATATAATATAATATAATATAATATAATATAATATAATATAATATAATATAATATAATATAATATAATATAATACTATTATTATTCTGAGGGTAAATGTATTTGAGGAGACCCATCAATGGGCTGGCGGAGGTCTGAGGAGAGCATCTGGCTTGGTTTAGAGGACGGGTCTGAGTACGAGGGAAGAGACAGAGACCAGAGGAAGGAAAATGAAGATGAGTAGTCGAGAGGGCAGCTAAACGAGTTTGGCTAGAGGTGGCTGGAGAGAGAGATACCACTCAGGACAGCATCGCGTGGTTCGGAAGCCTGAAGCCTCAGTCATTACACACTATCCAGCTGGATGGCTTCGTTTC